>NW_011888828.1:1433110-1440952 GCF_000151845.1 Pteropus vampyrus
TTCTATGAATGGGGCTTTTATCATGCTTAGGAGGCCAGTGGTCCAGTGTGTCGGCCACCTCCCACCCTCAACAGTTTCTCTACTGGGTGACCAACCACACCCCATTGTCAAATCATGGGTCCTGGGGCATTAGCCCTACTTGCCATAGCCTAAGGATGACTCCTCCTGATGGCTACCTCCACCTGTGGAGAGCATGCCCCCTCAGGCCTGTGCACAGGACTCCAAACTTCCTAAGAGTTTGAATGATTTCAGGAAATCAGGACCCAGTAACTACTAAAAGAGCCTGGCCAACCTGATTCTAAAGCGAAGGCAAAGGCTTGCTGTTCAGGCTGGTAAATCCATGCCATATATTAGCAACTCACAGAGTCTCCTGTTGCACTGACTAGAACCTCCAGTATACCGTTGGATAGGAGTAGGGAGAGCAGACATCCTTGCCTTAACAATCTTGGGGGAAAGTATTCAGTCTTTTACGATTAAATATATCAGCTATAGAATTTTCACAGGTGTCCTTTACCAGTTTGGGGAAACTTTTTTCTATTTCCAGTTTGCTAAATGTTTATATCATGAATCAATGTTAAATTTTGTTAAATGTTTTCCCCACATCTATCAAGATAATCATATGGTTTCCGTTTTCTAGGTTACTGAATTACATTGATTTTCAAACATCAAACCAACCTTGCATCCTGAGATAAACCCCATTTGATCATGATGTATGTATTATCATTTTTATATATTACTGCATTCAATTTACTATTTTTCAAAGAATTTTTGTTTTTTGTTTATGGGAGATATTGGCCTGCAGTTTTGTTTTCTTATAACGTCTTTCTGCGATTTGGGGCCTCGAAGTAATGCTGGTTTTACATAATAAACCAGGAGACCCATTTTCAAGGGGATTTTCATTATGATCAGAGATGTGAGAAGAAATTATAAGATCTGATCTCGACATGTTTGCTCTTCCTTCAGCTCTTGAAAGTTGAAAGAACTGTCATGTCTGTTTGGTAGAATTTTACAATTGAAGAAAAATGAAAGTTGATTTTCAAATGGCCATTAAGAGTCAAAAAAAATAAAATGTCACAGCCATGGGAATTTTTTCTTCTGAGTAACGAGAAGAGTATGCTATTTACAATGACAGGTATGATTCCTTTATTGACCAAAGTGGTTTTAGTTTAGGGTTCTTTGTTACCATAACTAAGAATCATGGGAGGAACAATCCTTATTCAATGATTAATACTTTCCAAAAGAGAAATTGAAATTAAATGCCTATATTAAATTTTAACTTTCTCTGGCTATTTCGTGAGAACAGACTTTCCTCATGATGAGAAAATACATTCAAATACATTTCTATAGATCAGTGCTGTCAATAGGATTTTCTATGGTGATGGACATGCATTATATCTGTGATAGCCAATAAGGTAGTCACTAGCCATATGTGGCTACTAAGCATTTGAAATGTGACTAGTGTGACTAAGAAACTAAATTTTAATTTTATTTAATCTTTTAAAGTTTAAATTTAAATAACCACATGTGTCTATTGACTACTGAATTAGACAGTGCAACCATAGAATGCCAGCTCTGAAAATTTTTAGAAACAAACGTTCTCCTAAGAAAAGGGTGAGAAAGACTTGGGAATAAGTTATAAGACTAGAGATGTAAGATTTACTGGACAGCCTGCAGGCAAAATATCCATCAGATTGTAGACTGATAGAGTCACAATGCTTCTAAAATGAATTCTACTCTGATTCATTTTGATATTATTACCATGATGCTGATAAAATCACTTGGCTGACAACGAGTGGCAACATTATTGTTTTTATTTGGAAAGAGATGTGCTCATGATGCTCTGTATCTTTATATATACACTCTGTGGGAGGCATCGAATTGAATATTCAGCATGACTTCTCTGAGGTTCGATTCCTACACATTAAGTAAATGTTTTGGCTCTGGGGGTGGTGGCATGAATGCCTGAGCCTTACATCACCAATAGACAATTCAAAAAGGAATCAAACTTCATATTTGCATTTTGTTTATTGTAACTTAATTTCAAAATTATTATTTACCTCCCCTCTCTATATTTTTTCTCTTACTTTCTTTCATATGTCTTTCTTAATAACTAAGATGGAGGATGGAAACCATTAAAACTAAATGTCATGTTTTGAGTGACATTGCGCTTGACTCCATTTCATGCATTTCTGTCAAAGGACGTTTTATGTTAATCACATACTTGCTATCAGAGATACTCCTAGTGAACACAACTTAGAGATTCATCAGAATGACAAAACTGAGAGTCTCCAGGGCAGGAAAAGGTCAGCAGACTCTGTACAGCGCTTGATCTGTTTGAGTTCTTAACAAATGCTCCCAGGACGGTGATGCCTTTGTTCTCCTCTCTTCTGGTGGAAATGATTTAGTGAATGCTCTGCACCTTTCTCTTCCTTCAATGCCACCCTTGACCCTTCACCCCCGCCCTTTCACGTTAGATCTTTTTGCTTCACTGGCCTTTCCGGATGAGGAAGAGTCTCACCAGATCAAGAATGCACCTTTTCAGAAGAGGTCAATTAGTCCTGGGGAGTAATGAGGACTAAGCTTCCCTCTTCACTTTGACCATTGATTTAAACACTATTCACAGGCTCCAGGGTGCTAGTGAGGCAGTGCTGTGGAAACTGATGAGGGACTTCATCCTCCATTCCCATAACCCATGCCCAGTCACCCCAGAGAATCAGCCACCAGCCGTAGCTCCCTCCTACCCGGCCACATGGTAACCAAAACAAGCCCCTTCTGTGTACACTTTCTGTAGCGTGTAATTGCCAAATGGTGAAAAAGAAGAATGGAAATGTATCAAGAGATCTTTGACAAAATTATTGTAATGAGGGTTCTGAGGCCCCAGCTTTACATGCCAAGAGATAATTTTTAATGTATGGCCCATGCCTGGAGTCTGAATGGTGCCAGAAGCTGCTCCGTATAGAACCTGGAAACTTCACACATGCCACACACACACCATGGGCCAGCTTGTGCTTCCAAAAGCCATGGACTCTTCAGAATCAGGAGAACTTGGAGCTTCTTGGAGTCGTCCGCTTTCTCAGCATGAGGATTCCCTCTTCTAATCCCCCATAAGTGGCTACCCGGGGGCAGAGATGCCATTATTTCCCCAGAATAGATTAAAATTGAACCAAATATTTTATGAGCTATCTTTCTTCCTCTCATTTTATCATTTCTGCTCCAAGCTAAATTTCCCTGGTTCTTTCCATTGTGCCTCACATGACATGATTTTGAGGTCCTTCGTTGTCCTGGTCAATCTAACAGTCAAGGTCAGTAAGAAAATTCAAAGTCAGCTGCATCTATGTGGATGCCATCATTGGCTTCTAAATGTTTTATCTGAGTTTAGCAGAGTAGGGCCGGAGGTGTGTGATGAGTGTGGAGGAGGTCAGGGGAAGGGGAAGTGGTAGTAGCTTTAATTTACCTCTGCAGCAGCATTAGGTTAGAGTGGAGCACATGGAGACAGGAGTAAGGTATTTTGCTGTTAAAGAACTTCAGTCTTAGAAATAATTATATAATTTTGGAGCACCTATCAGGAACGATACCAGGCATTTCATAGACATTAACCCTTACGAGAAAGTAAGCCTTACTATTCCCACTTTGCAATGAAAGTATGAGGCTTGTAGACAGTAAATGAGTTGTCCAAAGTCATATAGCCAATAAGTGGTGAATAATGTATTACTCCAAAATTCTAACTTACAATTATTTCTCCTGGGCAATGCCACGTCCTAGAATTATACAACCTCTTAAGGTCCAGATGTTTTCTGTTTTGATCCTTTTGTCTAGTCACTCCTGTTTGGTCTGATTTTTCTGGGGTCAGCTCATTATCTACCATGACCTTCAATTCTTTCCTGATCCTTCTAGACTTGCCTGCTCTGGACTTGGATACCTTCCTGATCCCACAAGCAGTCTGAGTCCCTAGTTCTCTCATCATTATTATGCGTAGACCTACTTTTGAGGTCTCTCCAGAGAAAGAGAGATTCCAGCTTCCTGAGTCACTGAGTCCATGTGTTCTCCTTCTGGCAATTTTGTGAAATGATGCTTTGGGTGATCAAAATAGAAAGTTAGCTCTTTAGATCTAGGCCTGCAAATGCCATTAGATAAATGTTAAATTCTCCAAATCTTCCTGTTCACATCTTCCTTCTTTTTTTGCGATCTTTCCCAAAGAATCTAGTGTCCCATGGATACTTCCTGAATTGTCAGAAAAAGAAAAAAATGGTACAAGCATCCAATCGTT
Source organism: Pteropus vampyrus (assembly GCF_000151845.1). NCBI lineage: Eukaryota > Metazoa > Chordata > Mammalia > Chiroptera > Pteropodidae > Pteropus > Pteropus vampyrus. The sequence continues at coordinate 1,437,378 of NW_011888828.1, forward strand.
TAAATGCTCATCAAGCTGGCTTTCTGCATGGCTCATACTCAAATGATATAGCTTGAGTTAATCTCCAGAGACCTTTATAAAGCTATCTTGCTTGTAATACAATTCAGTTGGTTGAGAGCTGTTAGAAAGTTCACATCAGAAATCCACTGAGGCTGAACGTGAACATGGTATTCTTACTAAAGAGACTAGTTCTCAAGAACTGAAGAATACATTGTACTGTCAACAACTGTTTATAAACTACAGCCCCACAGGGTTCAGTCTCTGCAAGTTATAGCATTCAAGTAAATAGAGTCCAATAACTATAAGTAATTAAAAGCACTTCCAACATTTTCTTGAATATGTTAAAGAAATGCCAAAGAGAACTGATTTATAACTCATAGTAATGTTTCTTAAAAGTCTTTTTTATTATTTTCCCTCTCAATATCAGTTACATTCCCAACTTCCCCCAAAGCTTTTCCCTTTATACCTCATTCTCAACCTCCCTCCAACCCCAAATCTTTCTGCAAAAACAAGTTGGCACAGACCTCCTCTTGATATTCCCTACACAGAACTTTTCTGAGAACCCACAGGAACTTACTCTATACTCATACACATGCAATCCCACAGTGCAAGGCAGTTAATACCCTATGAGCAAAACTTGACTGATGGAGGATAAGAACCGACTGATAAATGTTTCCTTGTTTCTTCCTCTGGGCATTTCACAAGCATTTCACATTGCCCTAGAAAGGTAATTTGTAAGATACTTAATATCATTTAATAAATTCCTTTGTTTTGATTGAAATAGTCAGAGTTAATGATGTTGTTTACAACCAAGAACCACATCCAATAAATATTCCAATAGTAGTTATTTGAGTTCCAACTTCTTTGGGTCCTTGACAACACTGCTTATTATCAATTAAAATAAGCAAACAAAAACACTTAATTAGGGTCCAGACTTATAGGACAAGAAAAGCAAATGGATTTCTACAGACTGCCCCACAATTGAGCTCCTTACTCTGTGATCTACAAACCGGGTTCAGGATTCATATAAACCAGGGATCGTATGAATTTAGTTAGAAGGCTATTTCCATCCTTTTATTACTCTGATCATTTTGTATTGTGATGTTTCATGTGATGTTTGGTGGAAAACATATGTTTTTGCAAAGCATGACCTTCTGGTTGGTAAACTAGAGGAGGGATTTTTCTGACCTGCTGGAGGATATCGTGGATTCCTTCTCAACTGAGGACCTGGTTCTCAAAGCCTTTATCTAAATTGATTTGTCTCATAACAGATTCTCAAACTTGTCTACGAAAATAGCCCTAGTAACAGAGTGAACACATTCCCTTCGGGATCTGGTGACAGAGTAAGAGGCGGCACGACTTGGGTTCAAAATATCCTTGAAATTTTGTTTTATCAAAAAATTAACTTAAGTTTTACATTCTGCTCCCTAAAATGTCAATGTCTATAATTACATAAAAATAATAATTAGAATACTAAGGAAACTTCTAATTAAATAAAATAAATGGAACAATGCATTTATTTTTATTCCATCCCAAAACGCCACTAAAAAGAATTTTAAGTGACATAAACCTACGAAGACAAAGAGGTCACGATAGAGAATAATGCTGAAAAAAGAGATGCAGCCAACAGAAGATGGAAAGCAAATTATTTAATGCTAACTGACAACCGAGTAGAGAAAGTGAGGACCTAAAATGACTATGGAGGGGAACACCAAGCAAACGAATAAAAATCCAGAAGCTTTTGGCTGCAAAATTCCAAAGATGGCCAAGTATTAGTATACCAGTATCTCTGAAAACAGAATTAAGGATTGGGACTAAAGACAGAGGAAACCGATCGAAAGCTTATTTAGGGAGCATACAGGTCTTCCTCTACCTATACTTCCATGAGACTATGGCAAAAAAAGCCTCCATCCTAGAAGCAGATGGAAGGTTTACTTTATGAAAAACTAAGCCAGAAAAGTAGGTTAACAGACCTAGCAGAGTGTGGGAGGGAAGCCCCCTGTCAAAAAGCCCTGGTAGGTAGTGAGTCTACCTATCAAACACGACTATCTGGCCCTCTTTCCTCAGTCAGCTCTCAAAATGCTGGCAGCCATATTTATACCCCAGAGGAACTGACTGACACTAGAGAAAAGACCTAAAGAAATTGACATCTGTGTTGCCCAAGAAAGGGGATGGGTGAAAAGGGTAAAGAGGAATAAGAGATATAATCTTCCAGCTGTAAAATAAATGTCACAGGGATATAATGTACAGTCCAGGGAATATAGTCTATAAAAAAAAACTTTGTATGGTGACATATGGTTACTAGACTTATCGTGGTGATCATAAGATGCACACCTGAAACAAATATAATATTGTATGTCAATAATACTTTATTTTTAAAAAAAATTGACATCTGTGGAACACGAGTGAAAACCCTATCACTAGCTGGGTAGCAAGGGCTGGGTTGGGAGCTGTTAGCCAAGGTGTGAGCAATAAAGGATCAATTGCAGAGAATTTAAAACCAATAATTAAATTGCCTAAAAGTTGGTTTGGTTTTTATTATTTATTTTTATGCACAATGATGCAGCAATTCTAAACAACATCAGTGACAAAATATTCCTTCCCGCCACCCCCCCAAAAAAACCTTTTCTACATCTAAGTTCCAAGCAATTGCTGTGGCTACTGTGGAATATCAATAATATGTACATAAACTTCAAATTAGCATGTTTTCAGTCTCTACCTGGAATTTAATTTGGAAAACTCTCCATTTTTCAGTCAATCCTCCATTAACACAAAGTCAGCTATATGTGTTCATATCAAGAGTAAGTTCAAAGGTTCAAATCATTCAAGTTTGCTTCAGCTCAGTTTGTGTCTCCAGTCTCTGTGGTGCTATGTATTCTTGTGCTTAAACAGAAGATTCAAAAATAAACAATGACACCACAGTAATTGTAAGACAGAAAACTCTGAATTACTAAAGTTTGTCACTCTAAGTAACCACTCAGAATTTTCATTTATATTTAAAATGTAAAGCAATGACACAGAGAACTGTGAAGAATAATAGTTTTGTTTGGCAATTGCAAAATTTAGTAGATATATTAAATACTTGATCAACATCTCTAAAATTGAAATTTATTCTGGTTTTTTTTTTTGTTTTCAGATAAAGAACTAATCAAGAAAGTGATATTTTCATCATCACTACTGAAAATAATTTTTGTGATAGATTAGGTAAGATAGACAAGATATATAGACGTTTATATGTATGAATTGATCTGATCCGGGTGTCAAATACGCTAAGTACACCTCTAGTTTGAACACTGCTTTACTCCTATCTCAGCACAGTCAGTGACCACCAGATACATGAAATGAAGAGACCAAAATGAACAAACCAAAACGATGAAGCAGAGACCAGACTGGGACAGAAAGAAACATAATCCTCAATCTAAAATCCTCGGAGATAAAAGAAAATATTGACACCTTGAATAAAAATAGCAAAAACACGGTATTTTTAAAAAGAAGAATCATTCAGAGAACAAGAAAAAACTCTTGGGAATTCAAAATATGAATGCAAAATAAGAATTAAATAGGAAACAATAATG
>NW_011888828.1:1441002-1453428 GCF_000151845.1 Pteropus vampyrus
AAAAAACTTTGTATGGTGACATATGGTTACTAGACTTATCGTGGTGATCATAAGATGCACACCTGAAACAAATATAATATTGTATGTCAATAATACTTTATTTTTAAAAAAAATTGACATCTGTGGAACACGAGTGAAAACCCTATCACTAGCTGGGTAGCAAGGGCTGGGTTGGGAGCTGTTAGCCAAGGTGTGAGCAATAAAGGATCAATTGCAGAGAATTTAAAACCAATAATTAAATTGCCTAAAAGTTGGTTTGGTTTTTATTATTTATTTTTATGCACAATGATGCAGCAATTCTAAACAACATCAGTGACAAAATATTCCTTCCCGCCACCCCCCCAAAAAAACCTTTTCTACATCTAAGTTCCAAGCAATTGCTGTGGCTACTGTGGAATATCAATAATATGTACATAAACTTCAAATTAGCATGTTTTCAGTCTCTACCTGGAATTTAATTTGGAAAACTCTCCATTTTTCAGTCAATCCTCCATTAACACAAAGTCAGCTATATGTGTTCATATCAAGAGTAAGTTCAAAGGTTCAAATCATTCAAGTTTGCTTCAGCTCAGTTTGTGTCTCCAGTCTCTGTGGTGCTATGTATTCTTGTGCTTAAACAGAAGATTCAAAAATAAACAATGACACCACAGTAATTGTAAGACAGAAAACTCTGAATTACTAAAGTTTGTCACTCTAAGTAACCACTCAGAATTTTCATTTATATTTAAAATGTAAAGCAATGACACAGAGAACTGTGAAGAATAATAGTTTTGTTTGGCAATTGCAAAATTTAGTAGATATATTAAATACTTGATCAACATCTCTAAAATTGAAATTTATTCTGGTTTTTTTTTTTGTTTTCAGATAAAGAACTAATCAAGAAAGTGATATTTTCATCATCACTACTGAAAATAATTTTTGTGATAGATTAGGTAAGATAGACAAGATATATAGACGTTTATATGTATGAATTGATCTGATCCGGGTGTCAAATACGCTAAGTACACCTCTAGTTTGAACACTGCTTTACTCCTATCTCAGCACAGTCAGTGACCACCAGATACATGAAATGAAGAGACCAAAATGAACAAACCAAAACGATGAAGCAGAGACCAGACTGGGACAGAAAGAAACATAATCCTCAATCTAAAATCCTCGGAGATAAAAGAAAATATTGACACCTTGAATAAAAATAGCAAAAACACGGTATTTTTAAAAAGAAGAATCATTCAGAGAACAAGAAAAAACTCTTGGGAATTCAAAATATGAATGCAAAATAAGAATTAAATAGGAAACAATAATGAGAAGTTGAGAAAAGAATTTTAAAAGAAGTAGAATATGTGTGTATGTATATATATATACACACACAGAAAATAGAAGAGATTTTTATAAATAGAGAATTGATTCAGAAAGTCTGACCTCTGACTAACAGAAGCTCCAAAAAGAACACCAAGTAAACAGACAAAAGTAAAAAATCAGATAATATATGTCGGAGCCAGCCGACGAAGTAATTCAGGGTACCTGAAAGGGGGAGCATGGACTGAGGAAAAGAAAGAAGACAGACAGAATTGCAGGAGGGATCACAGCTGTGTCTGTGTCCCCGAGTTTATTTAGAGCACAGTATTTATAACATTACAATAAGAAAGACAGTAGTCAAGAACCAAGGTTAGCCAGATTACTATATCTAGTAGAAACAATGAGAGTCTCACAACTCAGAACTCTCTGCTAAACTGTTGCAAGGAATGTGCAGTAACTGCTATGTGAACAGTTACCTCCCGGTTTTTCCCAGCGCTTTACAATCTCAACTTCTTACATTGTTGCCAAGTACACAAATATCTTTGTTCCTTGTTATACGTTTTCACATGTCCATAAGTGGCTCCCCACAAATATAGGAAACTTTTCCAGAACTAAAGGCCATGAATTTCCAAACAGAATGGCCCACCAACTGCTCAGGGCAGTAAATGAAAAACAAACCACACTAAGGCAAACAACTATGAGGTTTTTTAATATTGAGAATAGAGAAAAAATCCTAAGAAATCCCAGGCAGAAAAAACAGGGCCAAGAATCAGCATGGACTTGGATTTTCCAAAAGTACCCTCAAATCTAGAAGATACTGGAGCAATAGTATTAATATTCCAAATTTTAAAATATTTTCAATCTAGAATTTTATAAGCAGCCAAATACATTGATATAAATCAATGTAAGTGTACAATAAAATTTTTCTAACATTCAAGGTGTCAAAAAATTTACTTTTTATGTACCTTATGTCAGAAAGCTACCGGAGGATGTGTTCCTTAAAAACAAGAGAGGAAACAGAGATAAAGGAATGCTAGACATCCAGAAAATGAGGACTACAGTGTCAGAAAGAGATGCCAAAAGAATTTCTCGAATAACAAAAAAGGGGATACCCAGGTCAGCAGCTATGTGGCAGGCCTTCAAAGTCCTTAAGTTCAGATTGGAGCAGGAAAATGAAATACTCTGAAAACGAAGTCTCTAAGGGGGAAAAAAATAGAACCAATTTTTGAAATCTTGTTCTAAAGAATGTGGAAACTAGTATAAGAACATAACACTAAGCAGATTAAAAAAAAGAAAAGACAATTTGAATTCTAAGAAAAACAAAAAGCTGTACAAGAAAAGAAATATAATCATAGTGAGCTGCGAGCAATATTTACATTGTCCCCAAAGTGCAAACATTGAGAACTAATTTAACAAATAATTATGATTTAACTGCATTGGGAGGATGGGGGCTGGAGAGAAGTAGTGTGTGTAAGAGAGTTCAATTTCCACCTTTCATAAGAAAAGTCAAAAATTATAATGAGAAGTCAGAGTATCGTTATATTATTTAGAAACATAGAGCTAAATGCAAAGAAATAAAGTTAAAAGAAATGAAGCAGCTTCCTCTGGGGCATATGACTTAGGATAGGAAGGTAGGGGACGGCTATTTTGTTTTAAGTCATACTACTCATATTTTTTCTTAATTATGGACACATATTACTTTAGCAAACATTTAAAAGAGAGAAGCAGGAAATAGAATCAATTGGAAAGCCCCAGATTTAATGTATTAAAAATTAACATAAAATTAAAGCATAAGTGGGGACACTTCAGGTTCCGACGAAATACCCCTCTAACCCCTCTATGCCCGATCAGAACTCTGGGCCACAGGAAGTCTTTGAAATGAAAGAAATTATCACTTTTATTGAGCACCTACTACATGCTAGTATCATAGTAGATTTTCAGAAATCATTGTGATGGATCTTCATTACAACCCTGAGGAATAGAGGAAGTTATTTTCCAGGTGAGAGACTAAGTCCCTAAAAGATGAAGAACTTGGTTGCAGGTATTTGTTTATATTTCTGAGTATGAGCCCCAGGTAGTCTATGGACAAATGTAACAACTGACTCTCATCACAACTCGGGGAGAAGTGAAGCCATTTTACGGATGAGAAAACTGAGGCTCGGCAAGATTGTAGCTTAACCAAGTCATACAAACAGTAAGTGGTAGAGCTGCAGTATGGCCCCAGCCTCCAATATAACTCCCGACTCTGACTCTTTGGAGGACAGAGATTGTTTTATTCCTGTTACCACTACGCTTGGCACATAGGACATGGTCAACCAAAACCCATGGACTTTAACAGGTAGGACCCCAAAGAAGTCTCGCCTGGTTTATCAGCCTGGGAGAATTTCCAGCAGAGCCCAGCCCCCAAATCCCTCCTCCCTCGACCTGCCAAGCATGTGACCTACACAAGGTCTGTCCATCAAAATAAGAGGGGACCATTCAGCTCTCCTTCAAGGGGCCCAAAGAGTCCGTTTACAGCTCTCGGACCCAGGTTTTAATACTGAAATGTCACACACTTTAAATTACAGAACAATAACAATTTCAGTCTCAAAAAAAAAAAAAAAAACCAGCAAAATTAAAACTTTAATAACAAAATGAAACTGTGGAAACAATTTTGGAGCCCACAGAACTTCTGAAATGTCATTAATATACTATGAAATCAGGGAGATAAAAATCAGAGGCCCCAAGGGGAAACAGCAGTGCCTCCAGTGCAGCCCCTCTCCCCGAGTCTTGGAGAGCCCCATTTCCACTCTGCAGGTCCAGGAGGCTGGGGGTACAGAGCTGATGCATATCTCCTGCCCCCACTGGCTCCAGCTCCAAGCGTGAATGGATAAACTCTCCAGCACATGATGTTGGACTTACTGGAGGCCAAGAGCGAGAGGATAACGTACAAAAACCAGTGCCCTGGGAGAAGGCCTGGGAGGCAGAGGGAAGCGCTTCAAAGGATCTTGGAGAAGTGGTTCATTCCCGTGGCTTCTCTATGCTTATTCCACACGATGGAGTCAGAACTACTGGGCCTACCTCTGGGACTTCCGCAGTGATCCATTTAAAATTACTCCGAGGGGAAAAGGGCTTGTCGTGGGGCTGAAGTGCTGTAGAGCATGCACACAGATAGCAAGGTAGAGTACAAAATATTTTCAAAAGATCCTCTGTGTTCCCTAAGAACTTTATGGCTATAGTAACATTGGCAGACCTTGTATTCTGTTGTTGATCAGAAAAATTCGGAGTCAGCTATCTTTATTACTCACAGAGATGTTTTATAGGATGAGAGAGAGGGTGAAAGAATATCTAGAAAAGCATGTCTGACCACAGTAGGGTGGTAACCTATCTAGATTCTCTGCCACAGTTGCCAAGTTCAAGAGCACAGGAGGCTGCAGAGAGCGATTGAGGAGCTAAGGCACCAGCATGGTCCCTGTGCAGAATGAATAGCAAGGGTGAGGGGGCTGTGGACCTGGGGTGCAGGAAACACAGATCCAATGTCCCCCTCATTCTCAGTTAATACAAAACTCAAGTCCACCAGAATAGAATTCAGGCATAAGAAACAAGGGAATATTTCCATGGAAGGTCACACATGAGACCACGAAGCCAGGACCACCCGGCCTTGGCTTTCCTGCTTTCCTGATCACTGGTTCACAGGCGTTCCTGACGGGCCTACACCAGCACTCTGGACTATCACATTTTCAGGCTCTTCTCTCTTGAACTCAAAGTTGCATAAAATTACAAGAGCAGAAGAGTGCTTGTATTCTCAGCCCTGGGTATTAAACACTTTGGAGGCATCTGTCACAACACCAGGTACCTGCGAGACCTCCCTGGAGTCAGCTTCCTAGGGCAGAGTGACCCACCTCCATTCCCAATTCTCTTGAATGTCCGATAAAGACTGATAGATAGAGCACCACAGAAATGCATGTTTCTTTAAACCATTCATTCCCGGCATGCGCAGCTCTCATTTTAACAGCACTGGATCGTGGGGCAGCCTATCATAGGGAAGGGCGTGTAGCCTAGGCTGAACTGCCGGTCCTTTCTTATGTCCAAGAATGTTGTCCAACCATCTTTGCTCCAGCAATTCTTGGAATCCTGCCATATTTCCCAGGAGAGCTCTCTTTCCTCCTTACTCAAATGCACATTGCTGTAGCCACCCTATGTTAGGGCAGAAACATAGGCTTTACAGTTTGTCTTACAGACTTTTTGCCCAGTGATTGGGAGAAGCATTGTTGCAATGCTGTTTGGACTTCAGGTCTGTCACTGCTCTGCAAATCAACAGTCCCAGAGTGCGTTTTTGCTTCAAATCAAAATGGTCTTCACCACAATCTTCACACTTCGCCACCACAGAAGCATTTTAAATGAGTGCATTTCACTTTTCCTGGGTGCTATTCAAGTTCAATAAACGAAACCCTGCTCTCTGCCTCCAGAATCTTTCTATATAAAATACAAGGCTGATAATAAAGGTCGACTCAACATTGATGGTGGGATCGAAATCAGTACAAGAACTCTAAAAGATTATCTGGTGCTACCTATGTATTACAATAAAAATCCCTGAAAGGAGCATACCTGGTCATACTTCGTTTCCAACAACTTATCCTGTGGTTATATTTAAGGATGTTTCTAAAGATGTTTGTGTCAGCAGTTTTTATAATAGGAAAAATTTGAAATCGGTCTGAAGGTCCATTAATAAGACATTGTTTCAATTAACTATTGTATATCCATGAACCATACAAAGATCTGTTGTGCCACCAGTAAGAATAATCTCATGAAGGTCTATTTACTGACAAAAAATGCACACAATGCATCACAGAATGCTAAAGTGGGTCACAAAACAATATATGGTATGATAAAGTTTATAACACATATATGGATCTAGAGGATGTTCATTCATTCATCATTCACCAAATATGTATGATGCACTTCTATGTTCTTACTGTTCCAGGCACTGGGAAACAGCAGTGAACAAAACCTCCACAGCTCCCACCCTTATACAGATTACAGAGTAGAAGGGCAGGGAGAAAGTCAGTAAACAAATAAATATAATGTCAGAGAGGGATAAGTCCTATGAATAAGAACAAAGCAGGGTCCAGAATTAGAGTGTGATCAGGGAAGAATTCTCTGAGGAGATACATTTGGACAGAAATCTGCAGGAAGAGAGATGACACCACATTCAGACTCTCAGAGTAAAGCATGGTAGGCACATTCAAGGCACAGCAAGAAGGACCCATGGCTGGGAGCTGGCGGGTGATGAGCTGGGTGAGCTAGCAAGGACCAGGGTCTTTTGGAAACCATTGGAGGTTTTCAAGCAGGAAAGTGACAGAGAACTCTGGCTGCTCTATAGGGATAGTCTGTACGGGGCACAAGAGTAAAAGGCCATGGCCCCAGTTTAGGCAGGAGATGCTTATGATTTATACAAGGGTGGTGGTAATGGAGCTGACGAGAAGTCGTTAAATTCTGGATGTATATTAAAAGTAGAATCACCAGGATTATCAAATATACTAGATTCACAGCATGAAGTAGACAGAGGAATGAAATTTTTGGCCTGAGTAACTTTTAAAAAATGTTAATGCCACTTACTCAGAAAATATTGGAGGAGGAACAGTTGGAAGAGTAAATGAAAAGGGATATATATACCAATATATGTGATAATTATCATAGCTAATAGTCATATAAGTCCTTGCTTGCTCTAGGCCAGGAACTGTTGTAACTGCTTTACATTTATATTCACTCATTTAATTTTCATAGTAACTCCTTGAGATAGGTTACTATTACTGCATTTGGGAATAATACTTTTAGATTTATCAAAATATGCTAATTTTCTCTGCAATTAACACATATAAAGGAAATAAAGTTGAGCGTGTGAGAGAAAAAAAATGATATATTTGTAAATGTTAGTACTTGGCAAGTCCCTGGTGATTGCTCAGTCTAAGTTGATGTGAGATTCTTTCACAGTCTTTTAATTCAGCAGATCTTCAACACTTTTTCCTGCCAAGATCAGATAAGTTTATATGCAAAATCCATCTCATGGACACTCCAGAGTAACACACAGTTCCCTGTACCCTAACTGTAATTCAAACCCCTTCCTCCCTCCACTGAATGCAATGAAAGAGATAGACTTGAATCTGTTTTAATTTTTTATATGAAATGTTGCAGATGGATTACTTTACACTATGACAATGCATCTTCGTATTTTATTTTTGACACATCCCAAATGGATGGAGACTCATCAGTGGGTCCCCAAACCAAGCTGAGAGCTTCTGGTTCAGATGATTATGAGAATCAGATTTTCAGAGGGCACCATTTTTTGTTGTTGTTGTTGTTTTCAGCATTTCATAAATGAGAGGTCTCATTTAGTTCACTAGTATTTAACCATAAATGTGATTGTTCTGTCCAATAATTCCCATCTGTGTGAATTTACTCGGAGACGTACAGAGATTCAGAGTGATTGTAGCTCCTTACAATGGATGAGCAGGGGGAACATTTGGGGCAGGGGCCCCCTGCTGGTTACCATAGTGACATTCTCTTGACTGAAGAATTGTGTAACTCTACCTGCCATGGGAATAACTGATGTGCAAGGAATTCTGACTATACTCTTGCTATCTGATACTTTCAGGGTATGTAAGTAGAAGATGAACCATCATCTCTAATTTAAATTGAAAAGTCAGAGTGAGACCTCAGCTCATTCTGTTCCTCCATTAATGCTTAGTAAGCTCCCTGATGCTGGAATTACACCAAGAGCAGTCACATTCAATTACTGGAACTCCAAAACAAATATCTATTTTTTATTTGTTTTGAGACTATAAAGAGGAATCCCATCATAACATGAGTCTTATTAAATGGAATTGGATATGCCTTAGATCAAATTGAGTCTCTGGAATAATAAACATTGGAACTGGAAAGGAATTAGAGATTACGTAGTCCAACCTTGTTACTTAACAGATGAATAAAAAAGATGATCAGAGAAACTGAGTGATCTGCCCAGGAACACACAGACACAAGGACCAGAACCCAGCTGACCTTGCCTAGAGCACAGTGTTATTTCCACTCACTAGACCATGCAGCCTTTCTTGTACACAAGCACTGGCTGAGGCCACTGCTGGTGGTCTCAGATGGTCCCCCAATGGTTCCAGGATAGGCTTCAGGAACTATCTCTCATGACGGCACCACCATGCACCTCATGCCTCCTGCAGCAGAAACCCCACGCAGGCAGCAGCGCCAACGCTACAGCACCTTGTGGCTGGGAGATATGGGAGCATGTGGCCCTACCCTGAATTTCAACCTAGAGATTGTGAAAGGAAATTTGGAAGGACTAAAGAAAGGCGAGAGAGAAGGGTGGAAAGAAAACAAAGCATGCTCATGGTGTGTAGAAAATTAAGACGACATTAAGGAAACAGGTCAGAAACATTTAAAAATCAAGACTTCGCCTTTTAAAAGCCAGTTTCAATAACAGCTATTATGAGAGAACTTCTGCTCTCCTTATCAACGTTTGCTCAAGCTCTGAACAAGATAAAATTCAGTTATTTTCTTGACTTATGCCTCTGGCACCTCGACTATGTTTCCTTTAGCAGACCAGCTAGTAATGAGATCCCTGCCTGCATCGCAGTCGAGAGCCAAAAAGCTTATGATAGGAATGGATTTCAAGATTAAACTTTGGCAGGGCTATCAGCTCAGCGGTAATCACGAGCAACATGTTATTAGCTCAGAGAATACATTTCGGTATGGAAATACAATCTAGACCTGATGCCAACTGTTTTATAAAAGGTATTTTCCTGTAACTATTTGTCACAAGCTAGTAACCAACCACTGACTTTTACAGACAGTGTAGGGTACTGGAAACAGGCTGGGTTTACCTAACACAACGCTTTACTCTCTGCTCTAATGACAAGCGTGACAATTCCCAGCTGGCCGCTCTCTGCAAAGACTTCCTCACGGTGGTGACAAGTCAGACTGTCATGCCAGTTATGTGGCTGGCTTTGGAGTGTCATCCAATAGCACCAGGTCTGTCCTGGGATTGCACAGTTGAACTGTCCCTGGGGCTCAAATTCCTGGTTGTCCCTAGGATTTACTGATTCCATGGAATCTGCAAATAATGCTAGTATGTCACATGTAAATCAATTCACAGAGAAAAACCGCCTCTCTGCTTTAATTCATAATGACTGGCAATATCTCAGGATCCCAGGTCTGGCCTGGATCCTCAACCCGACCCTGCCGTTGGCTGTGCCACCTCGAACAGGTTCTTCCCCTCTGAGCCTCTCTTCTCTCATGTGCAGAATCAGGCAGGAAGTGAAAAGGATCTCAGCCGTCATCTCAGCCTCGAGCATTCTGCGATTTGGCTTTGGAGGAAAGTGTCTGTCTATATAGAGGTGTCAGAACAGGAAAGATGTCTTTAGAAGTTGGAAACAACCAGCTTTGAGGATTTATAAGAGACTCTCGCTGTGGGCTGAGACAATCCTTTCCTCACGGTGAGGCAGACACCGGCCTGGCCCAGAGGAGAGAGGGTGTTCTTTTTTGGATCAGGGTCTGCAATTCTTTGTAGCACTATTAACATCTAAATGTGTGTTTCTGTGCTCTCTTTCCCCTAGAGAGTCCTAAGAATTTTACACATACGTAACCGAGAGCCAGTGGTCCTGCCCCAAATGCGCCGAGATTCTTTCACTCCAGCACATATTACACAGTCCACATCATCCTCAATGGGATTCAGAAAGTGTCCGCTGCTCGAATACAGATTTCATTCATGTAACCTAATTCTTAATATGTGCCCACCAGGGTCCAGCTCTTTCACTGATTTGGAATCCTGATACCTCATGATTTCTGAAGCTCTGTCATCTGCGGAGTCAGCTGCCTTTGCGATTCTAATGCAACAGGCCCGCTCTTGTTTAGGTCCCAGGCCCAGCCTGCCACACTTCTCAGCCCCAGCTTTCCAAATAGTAGCCTCTAGAAAATATTGCTGAGAAAAATACTGAATGATGGAGTAGATAGTTTGCAAAAGCTATATCTCATCATAGTACTGGATTTATGTGAGGATTTTAGCAAATAGCTGTTGGAGAAACAGTGCCACATCTTAATTCTAAGTGTGTAGATTTACCCTGTTTGAAGCAATCCCAATCTTTAAAAACCTAGCAATCTTAAGTTTATAAGTTATAGAGCAGTTGCTTCCCAAAATGTCTATTAACTTCGCCATGAACAGAGGAGTAAAACTAATTTAAATATCTGCACCTGAGGCCCTCAAAGAAAAAAAATATTAGTGATTTACCAAAGGACCCAGAATAGCACCACGCCTAGGAAGTGCCTGCTATGGGCCAAGCACTATTTTAAGTGTTTTTCCAGAGTTAACTCATTTAATCCTCAGAACAATCCTATAAGGTAGGTTTTACTAGTATCTCTCTGAGACAATGACAGATTAAGTGATTTGCCAAAATCATATGCTGTTAAGTGGAGGGACCCAGGTGGGTACTAAGACACTCCATGCTTCAAACTTCTTCACTATGCTTACATGTTAAATGCTAAATTTAGTTAGCACATATACAGTGATTTAATTTTTTAAATCTCTTTTTAATCTTGGTTTTAAAACCAAAGTACTTTAACTTAGCCCAGAATTACAGCCAGGTCTATGATCACTACTCATGGATTTTGAAGGAGAGGCATATATTTGTCACATGACAGAAACGCAACTCACGTTTAAGCAAAAGAAAGACTTACTGGAGTTGTAAAGCCAAGATGGTCGGGGTAGAGCTGGCCTCAAGGACCCCAAAGGACTCAACGTATGTCTCTAAAACTCACTCTCTTACTTTCCTATTTCTCAGCTCTGACTTCCTCTTTCTATTGGCCAAGAATGTAGTTGATATCTGCTGATTTGGTCTGTCAGGTCCCCGTCTCCCCTTCTTTTACTAGGACCTCTTGTTCCTCTTCTGCTGCCCATTGTTCTGGGCGGGGGCGGAGGGAGCTGTGGTTTATAGCCTTCTGTCCCTGTGCCCACTGGGATGGCCAATCAAAGTGATGGTCAAGAAGAGCAGCAAGTTGGCAGATGGGGTTCATGTTCAGAAAACAAGCAACTCTTGGTATGGGCTTGGGGTGGAAAACATCTATACACGTTAATACAGAGCTGTGACTACAGGTCGTCCCCCATAACCATTTGCTCTTTTCCATAGTAACAACTGTTACTGGACACACCCCAAACTATCAGCCAGAAGTGGTCCTGTGCCTGAGTGATGAAAGTGTTTCTATGTTTTGTAAAAAGAGAGTAGGGGATGATGCCCTTTGCCCATTTTTTTCTTTATTCTTCCTTCATTTCTGTTAGCTGGAATGGAGCCATAACGGCTGGAGCTACAGCAGCCATCATGGATCATAAAGGAGCTTGGGATGGAAAGATGCATGACAGAGAAATGAAACCAAATTTACGTGGGTCCCTGAGGATTTATAAGCAGAACAGCCATCTGCACTGTCTACCTTCAGACTTCTTCTGGAGAGAAATAAATTCCCATCTTGTTTAAGCTGCCAATATTTCAGGCCTCTATTACTTATAGCTTAACCAGATCTTAACTGAGTCTAGAAATAAAGCAATATTTAAGCATGTCAGGACATAGGAACCTAGTTATACAAGTGAGACTAACGAAGGGTTAAGTGATGCTCACTCGGTTAAAATGTGAAGAAATGAGTTAGTTGTTGTGCTTTCATGAAGAAGACCTCCCTGGAGCCAGGCACTATACTAGGCTTTTGGCCCATGTTACCTTATTTAATCCCCCAGCATCAACCCTCTGAATTCTCTGTGGTTATCTTTAACTAAGTGAATAGAGAGACAAGTAGGTTAAATCTTTTCCCTAAGGTCACGGTACTAGTAAGAGAGAAAGAAATAATTTGTGCCCATGTGGAACTGTCTCCAAAGCCTCTGTTGTCTCCACTACTTGACCCTGGTCCCCTCTTTTTCTGGTCCAGGGGCTTCACTGTGTGCGAACCCAACACATGGAAACATAACACAAGAGTGAGTCAAGTTTGCCAATCCATTCAAAACCTAGTTCAGTTTTACAATAAAATATTTATTCAGCCATAAAAAGAAGGAAATCCTGCCATTTGTAACAACATGGATAAACCTTGAGGGCATGATGCTGAGTG
>NW_011888828.1:1453478-1466227 GCF_000151845.1 Pteropus vampyrus
CAAGTAGGTTAAATCTTTTCCCTAAGGTCACGGTACTAGTAAGAGAGAAAGAAATAATTTGTGCCCATGTGGAACTGTCTCCAAAGCCTCTGTTGTCTCCACTACTTGACCCTGGTCCCCTCTTTTTCTGGTCCAGGGGCTTCACTGTGTGCGAACCCAACACATGGAAACATAACACAAGAGTGAGTCAAGTTTGCCAATCCATTCAAAACCTAGTTCAGTTTTACAATAAAATATTTATTCAGCCATAAAAAGAAGGAAATCCTGCCATTTGTAACAACATGGATAAACCTTGAGGGCATGATGCTGAGTGAAATAAGTCAGACAGAGAACGAAAAAACTGAATGACCTCACTTATATGTGGAATCTAAAAAAGCCAAACTCATAGAAACAGAGGGTAGAATGGTATTTTCCAGGGATTGGGGTGTGGAGGAAATGGGGAGATGTTGGTCAAAGGGCACAAACTTTTGGGAGATCTAATAAGTTCTGGGGATCTAATGTACAGCATAGTGATTGTACTTCACAATACTGTATTATATACTTGAAAGTTGCTAAGAGGGTAAATCTTAAGTGTTCTTACAACATGCAGAAAAAGATAACTGTGAGGTGACGAATGTGCTAACGGATGCCACTGTGGTAATCATTTCACAACAGATGCATATATCAAATCGTCATTCTGCACACCTTAAACTCACACAAGCTTCTAGGTCAAGTAGCTCTCAATAAAGCTGGGTTGCGGGGAAGCCTAGTGCAGTTTTTAAAATTAACTCACACTCAACTGTCAGGAACATGGGAGTAACATCAGTCAAACTCCTCCTCTACCGAGGGCTTTTTCTTTGGGAGACGATCTCCATCTCCTCTGGATGGGGGAGATGGCAGCTTGTTTTGTAAAATATCCTAGCTGATAAATTCAGTTCAGAGATGAAACATTTCTTCCCTGACTACGGAACACATTATCAGCACCCAGTCGGACTCAGGTTTTTTTCAACGCAGAGTTGCTTCCCTATAAGATTCGCCTCTGCTCTGAAAGTCCTCTGGCTCCGCAAAACCTTACACGAGCTCAGCGCCAGAGCCTGGTCAACCACTGTTACGGAGCTGACAGATTGTTGGCTCTTCCACGTTTTCTCTTTTTTTTTTTTTTTTTTGAGTGAATAAATAGGTCTACTTAGGTTTATTATAGGAACAAAAGTTCTTCTGGAAAGTTAATTCTTTTGAATGGTCGAAATGAAAAATAATACCCCCTCCCCACCCTTCAGAGTCTACTCTGATTTAAGCAGATGAAAACGCCAGTGTTTCTAAATCCAAGGCTTTATTTGGGATATAGAATATAAAATGCCTTTTCTAGCTATTGTGACAGAAAAGGAATGCACAGGTTTCTCCACAGAAGATTGCAAGGTCCATGCTGATCTAATTTATGTATCTTCCTGCCAGGAATAAATCCTCACGGTTATGGCACTTATTCAATGATTATTTGATATTTTATGTATTCAGTGCAGATACAAAGTATTTTTAAACTGGGTTTTTAAACTACATATAAAGAGAAAAAAAATACTGTTTTCCTCTTTTACCTTCTAGACAGCCACATGGAAAAGTATTCCTTACAAGAAGAAAGAGAGTAATGATTACAGGACAACACATGAAAATGTAACAGTTATGAGGCCCACGGACAGATCATAATGCTAGTCAACAAGACTCGTAGAATTGTGTCTGACATTGGTTTCTGATGTCAGCAACAATCGTTTGAAATAACTTTCTTAGCAAGACAGTCACCTCTTCTTTTGTCCTTTCTTTATCATTTTCTTTCTTTCCTTCTTTATCTTAAGTAGGAAAAGAACAATGGAAGTTGAACCTTGACTGGAGAGTGTGCACACACAAGCCAGTGTGTGTTCAGTGTGAGAGAGGACGGGACGTATGACAGTAATGGAGTCACTGGTCAAAGAAAGAATGCCTTGAGCGCAAGAATCTGCCTTGTCAGCACATAACACTGTCAGAGTTAGGTGGTTTTTAAAGGTCTTTCTGCTGAGCTTCCTTTTTCTCAAGTCAATCCATTTAGGAGACACATTATTAACAGGACTTTTTTTCTTTTAAAAAATAAACTGTAAGAAAACAAAATATTTAAAATATTTTTTAAATGTTTCATCAGTTCTAAAGGTTTATTTTATTTCTCTTGCTATCCCACAGTCGTATTAGTTTCCTGGGGCTTCTGTAACAGTTTCCACAAACTAGATGGCTTAAAACAACAGATATTTGTTCTCTCACAGCTCTGGAGGCCAGGAGTCTGAAATTCAAGTGTCAGCAGGGTTGGTTCCTCCTGGAGGCTCCGAAGGAGAATCTGTTCCAGCTTCCGTTCTGGCTTCTAGTGGCTGCCCACACCTGGTACTTCTTGGTGGGTCAAGGCCCAGCCACTCCACTCTCTGCCTCCGCATGGCTTTTCCCTCTGTGCATCCCCGTGTCTTCTCCCTTCTACCTCTTATAAAGACACCTGTCATGGGATTTAGGGCCCACCCCGATCCAGGATATTCTCATCTGGAGATCCTTATCTACATTACAACAGCAAAGATGCTTATTCCAAATAAGGTCACATTCATGGGTTCTGTGCACACATCTTTGGGGAAGGAAGGGGCCCCTATTCAACTCTCTGCGGCAGTAATGGAGTCACTCTCCTGGCAGTTCCTGAGGTTCATAATCTTAGTGTCACTTCTAATCTCTCTCCTTTTCCCTTTACTCTGTCCCTCTTTCTACTTCCTTCCTTCTGTAACGCACAAAGCACAGAGTATGTAACTTGACTACTCCTACTTCATTATCGTGTTGGACAGATTGGAGTGAAGGATAGACATCTACAAAAATAAGAATTTTCACAGACTCTCATTGTTGAATTTAACTATTTTTAATCTTATTTAAATGTATGCGACACAGAACTAAGTTTCAAGTTCTCATACAATCATGAAAGAAAAACAAATCTACAAATTAAGTACAACAAAAGTATACCACCAATAAAATCCAAATGTCATCATTCCACATGGTTTTTATTGAGTGTCTGTGAGGTGCCAGGCACTGTCAGAGGTGCTGGACACAGAGAGAGCGATAAACCAGACTGGCAAAAATACCTGCCCTCGTGGTTTACGTGAAAGTATATTAGCAACCAGGATGGGAAGAACCAGATGATATTAATATGTCAAAACCAAATGCAACTGACAACGTGACTATATAGGACTTACTGCTACTGGGCAATGTCATTTGAGGGCAACATGCATATGCTGCCGTTTACCATGCGATGACCTGGTCCTGAAACCTTTCTTCTGTGCGTCAGCAACTGCAGACGTGTCCTCCACATAATGAACGAGGACATCGTCGGGCACAATTGCATCACTCATGCGCTAAACCCACAGTGTTCTTTTCTCATTAGCCCTCAACAACCAAACAGCACATTATTCTGCCACATCATTTCATTTTCTTTCATACCAAATCAATACACCAATATAGTAAACAACATAGGAAACCAAAATCTTGCTCTATGAAAGCTCCTTTCAAGTGCAAATTTCACTGTGAATAAGTAATTTTGTCTTTAAAACTGATTAAAATAATTTAATAAACATGGTCTGGATCTTTTTTTTCTTAACATGTCCTGACAACATATGGCTTGATCAGGATTCCCTATATTACTGAAGCCTTAACTCCAGAAGTACATAGGTATGAAAAAACACTTGTTCCACCCCAATATTTCATGAATGCCTCTTGTTGTTTTTTCTTTCTAGTATTTAAATTAAGAAATGGAATATATAAAACATACCTGTCAAATTTCAATTTAATACTTTAAAGCTTGGTTGTTACCTGCCAATACATGAACAACCCAGAACCACTATAATTCCAACTTATGAGAGAGAGAGGAGAGAGGAGGAAAAGAGAGAGGGAGGGAGGGAGGGAGGAAGGGAAGGAGAGAGAGAGAGAGAGAGATGGTATAACTCCACATTGACCATTTATGGCTAGTTACATATTCCTTTTGCCCCAGGCCACCTGGGCCTCTGAATTCTCAGGCCATTCACTAGAGCAAACAAACTAGAACTAATCATTCTTTATTGCCATAAAGGGATTTTTTAAACCATTATGTTAAACATCACTTAGGACAATTTTGTTCTTTGGGCACTTCCAGTGTTTAGACTCCTGGATAAACAACCATCTACTGAACAGTGATGGGTGGGGAATGGTTATTGTGATTTTGAAATGAGAAGTGGTCAACCTAATAGCAGCCAGACATGCTTACCAGTATATTTAAAAGTTAAATGCTATCATTTTGGTAATTACATGGTGCCAACACTCAACCACAAATAAAAGAAAACACAACACCTAAGTCACACGGCAGGGTTCAGTTATAATGTGGTCATCCAGATGATGAAAAAGAAAAGGCAGCGTTTTCAAATTCTTAGGGAGAACTTGCTGACCCTGAGAATATAGGCTTGGAAACACTAATCTACAACATGTCTCCAGCTTTCTTTGTCCATCCCCAGTGCCCCCACAACATCCACTCTAGACTCCTTATCTATCGCTCATGGCCATATCTTCCCTCTTTGCCTTTATTCTCATTCACTCTGGTCCACCTCCCTACACAGCAGCCTGACTGATTACACTCAGTTCAACCAACATTTCTGAGATCTACTTTGTGCCAGATGCTATGCAAAGTCCTAGGAATACCAAAGTGAAAGATACACGATTTCTGTACACAAGGAACTCAGAAACTTGTATGCTCAAGGAAGTCCTCTCTTCCAATGATCGTGATCTCCTTCCCTCCTTCAAAGCATTCTACAAAATGTTTGTTTACATCATTTCTTTCCAGACTCAACCCTCCAGGTTTCCCTCCCAGTTACACATTTGGTAACTCACCTAGCCACGAGATAGACCTCTAACCCTCAAAGGAAATTCATATTTCTACATACACATGTGCACATATTTTTCTTTGAGTTTGTGCTGTCTCTTTTCTTCAGACTGTGAATCCCTTAGAAGTCAAGACTTTGAGTCCTATATTCATTCTTTAAATGCATATTTCCTTGTAGCCATCATTATTTCCCAGAAAACAAGTATTTTCTTTTCTGTTCTTAGAGTGACCTCTTTGCTACCCAATTCAATCTAAAGATTAACTGAAGACTATTTCAAAGGGCAAAGGTCTTTGTCCTCAGAGCATACAACATTTGAGACAAGTCCAGGTGGCACTGGGACCAGAGTCTGGAATTTTATAAGCCGGCAAGTACAGAGAGATTGTCTGGGCCTTTTGTGTATCCAAAACCCTATGCTGCTAGACCAAGGCCGCCCTGCAGAGCTCCCTGCTCCCCCAGAGTGTGAATCCAAGAATCTGTGCAGTGGTTTGTGTGCTCCCTTTTAAGTCTGGTCAGCCTTCCTTTGGGGCCCCAACCTGAGGCACATCCTCCATTAGCTCTGTTTGGCTCTATCTGTTCTATTTATATTTTATCATCTAATAGGAAAGACAGGCTAAGTGTTACATCATAGCTGCCCAGGTCGATTCGAAGGCTTTCTAACACCAGTAATATCCAGAAGAAAACAAAGAGTCAAGACCATCTGAATTACCTTATAAAGCAACGCATAAAATGACACATGAACTTCAAGTAAGAGAATTTGCACTGATAGAGACCAAATGTGTGTGGAAGCACTCACTCTAATTCATTACATTCCAAAAATAATTCTCTAAGATACTAGCCACGGAACAGAAGCGTGCACACATGCACACACACAATAGCAGCAGCAAACACTCTAAGATCCCTCCACATAATAGCTCAGACATCCCTATGAGGTAGGTATGATTATCACTCTCATTTTGATATTCTCAGAGAAATCTGAAAAGTGAGTTGGTGGACTGCATTTTGACTGCAGTTTCTCAGCTTGCACTTTATGGAATTTCTCAGCTTGCAAATTATGGCATTTCTGGTTGGTAAGGAGAAATCCCCTCTAAAGCCACTATGACAAAGTGATTTTAGAGCTTCAGTAGTTTTTCTTTCTTTAAGCCAGGTTTTTTTTCTTTTAAATTGTTAACCTTACACTCTCTCTATTTATTTATTTTGGCCTTGGTGGACTAGACCACAGCTAAAACTTTATGGACCTAATAAAATTCCCAACATTCTCAGACATGGGTCGTGATGTTTGTGCGCTGGGCAGAAAACAAGGGTGCATTTATGAGGGGAATGGACATGTTTGGAGATAAATGAGCTGAGGTCAGGCATATAGGATTAAGCTGCAGGTACACTATATCGCAGGTAACATATGGCTTAAGCATGTCCCTCACTTTCCATATTCCTTCTCCTCCATCTCCTATTCCCCACTAGTGAAATAGTGCCCAGTGCTGTTCCTCGATTACCAAGACCTCCCACTGTGACACTGCCAAAGACTCGTCCTGCCTACGATAAATCATGTCTAGACTTTCCATCCTACCCTCACACTCACATCTTCAAAAATGATCTGTCCTCTGCTTCATTCACAGCCCAGCTGTCTTGTAGGTGAGAGGTAGTTGGTCTGATAAAATAAATAAATTTGTTACCTCTACTGTATAGGGAAGGCCTTTTAACAGAAGCTTTCTGGAGCCAATATCTCAGTCTGAAGCAGTGGTTCTATTGTTGAGGAAGTGGGTAGAGCTCGTGGCACTTTTGAAATTATGCCACACCAGTGGCTG
Organism: Pteropus vampyrus; assembly: GCF_000151845.1. NCBI lineage: Eukaryota > Metazoa > Chordata > Mammalia > Chiroptera > Pteropodidae > Pteropus > Pteropus vampyrus. The sequence continues at coordinate 1,460,152 of NW_011888828.1, forward strand.
CCTAATTTAACCACTACTATGGACTGAATGTGTGTGTCCCCTAAAAATTCATATGTTGAAACCATATCCTTCAATGTGATGGTGTCAGGAGATGGGGCCCTTGGGAGGTGATTGGGGTTAGATGAGGGCATGAGGGTGAGGCTGTCATGACGGGATTAGTGCCCTTAGAAAAAGAGGAGGAGACATAAATTTCTCTCTCGACTCTGAGAGAGTGAGAGAGGGATGGGGAGATGAAGGGAGGGAGGGGTGTGGATAAGGGAGGGGCGGGGAGGGGGAGAGAGACAGAGACAGAGACAGAGAGAGATCCCAAGGAAGGCCATACGAGGATATAACCAGAATGAGGGCCCTCACCAGAACCCTACCATGCTGGCCTTCTCCTCCCAGACTTCCAGTCTCCAGACTGTGAGAGATAACTGCTGTTTAAACCACCCAGTCTATGGTCTCTTGTTATAGCAGCCAGAACTAAGACATCCACCCAACACTGGCCCCCACAGCTTGCAGGAGGGTGCAATGCTGTATTGCACTGCATCTGTGAGCCGTTACTCAGACATCAACATTTTGCCTTGCACTTTATGTACTTTAGAATTTTTCAGTACACTTTTATCTCGCTGGATCCTCACAACATCTCTGCCTTGCGAGGTAACAGATCTCTCTGCCAGTTCATTTTCTCTCCCCAACACAAAGCAGAATTTCTCTTACCAAAAGGATTGGGAATGGGACTGGTTACTTAGGAGACTATATTAAATCAGGTGAAAAACGTGAAACTTTCTTTAGGTGATTAATGTGGAAAATAAATAACAAGTGGTCCTTCGTTCCTTATACGAGATTAATTATTTTAGTGATTTCTGTAAGAATTACTGTTCCTGAAAGAAAGTATAAATCCTCAGAGGATCAGCGCATATGGTCTTTCCATCTTTTAAGATCTTTTAAGATCTTTTAAGATCTGAAAACTCAGTGGGACTATAATGCAAGATTAATTGTGCCTAGAGTAAGTAAGCACTGCTGTCAATCTTCAGGTAAGATTAGGGCTTGGGTTTTATTTTATTATTATTTTTTTGTTCCAAAAAAATTTCATCTGTGCACTTTCTATCATGCATAATGTTTGTAAAAAAAAAAAAAAGAAAGAAAGAAAGAAAGAAAGAAAAACTGCTTTTAGCATTAACATCTTGCCATACTTCCTGTTCCTATATTTTCTCCCTTGCTCCTTATGTCTGCACAAGTTTTCAATTTAGATTATTCTTCCAGCAGATGTTATATCTTTTGGAGTGTCTGCTTTCTCTTTATCAAGAAGGACGTGTAATACATTTTATTATTTTGAAAGAAAACAGCCTAAATAATGATGTTCAGAAATCATGACTTATTGCTTCTGAATTTGTGTGTGTGCGCACACACGCATGCGCATGCACACAGTTCCTGGGAAGAGGAGAGCTATAGGGAAGAAAGCTTGTTTCACAAACACCAAGAAGGATAAGATAAGACTATTTTCCACTAGTTCCTATGAAGATAATACAGCATTTAAAACCACAATAAAAACTCCTGCTACAGAGCATTTTCAATATTCAGAACGATATATATGGAAAGCAGGATGTTTATATTTTCCGAAGCACTCCCTTGATGCTCAGTATAAACATTAGCTCACATGCTAATGAACAACTCTCTGGGGATTTTAAATATGTAAAAGTCTGCATTTAGCCGTATTAACACAAGCTTAACTACAATTCTATTTAACAGGCCACTAGCTCTGGAATCAAACTGTGAATACATCACATTTTTTCTTCTCTCTTTCTGAGTAAAAACCCTTCGCCCAAATTACGAGTGCCCTTCGGCCCCCTTCTCTTCCCTCTCTTTTCCAGAAAGGGAAAGATTTCAGTTATTAACACCATTTATAGATTTAAACCTATGTTATCTCTCTGGAGTAATTTGGATTTTTAAACATCCCTAAAATATGTAATGACCTCGGTTTCTATGAACAAAATCCTAGACATCGGTAAGCAAGAGTGGAGGGAGTTTGGAGAGGCAGGAAAAGGGCACTTGAGATCACCTGGGTTGCTTGTGCATTTCCCAGAAAGGTTGACCTTGTTAACTGCAGCACAAATAGCAAAAAGCACTAAAAGGCAACAGACTCTCCATGGCACTTGGAGGCTGTAAAAGCCCGAGTCTGTGAAATTGGCACACAGAGTTATTCTTAGATTCTCACCTCTCTAAGCCAGAAAACCATTTTCCATGCATCATGGGGTATTTTATCCTGATTATCTTGCTCTTGATTAGATGATATCTAAAGAATCCAAATTCTGGGATTTTACTCATCTCAGTTCCCCCAGCGTTTAGCACAGAGACAAGAGCTGACACCCAGTAAATACTGAACGCTCGAATGAATGAATGAATGAACGAATGCCTCTATTTGAGATTAAGCTGGGATTTGCAGTTGCAGGAGATAAAAGGAGCAAGATTAATGGACTAGTTATACAAATACCTGAAAGAACATTTCCAAGACTGATATAATTCGATAGCCTGTTATCAAACTAGAACTCTGGGATGGATGGTAATCAGCCTCAACCAATAAACATTCCTTGGAAATGGCATTAAGAGATTGAATTTCCTTAGCAAAGTGTTTATGTGTCTTCTGAACAAGGAATGTCTAGTTCATTAGAGGAATAAAACAGGAAACTGATAATCAAGAAACGCTGTATGAAGATTTTCTGTTCTGCACAGGAAGATACTAATTAATCCCAACTCAGTTCATCTAGCACTTCATTGGGAACTCCAGCACCTCAGAAGATCACATTTTAGGGATTTATAACTCATACATAAACTTGTTAGATTACATCCTCAGTCTAATGTCACCTTATCCTCTAAATGTCTGAGGTGAACCTCTCGCTCCCCACCAACACCTCCTTCTTGATTCGGTTAATAGAAACAAAGGCTTTCATTCTACAGTGAGACCTAAGTCTTAAAACAGATCTACCACCTTTCCCTAACAACAACAACAATAAAAGTAAATATTGGATGGATTCTCTCCTGAGATTAGATAGATTGAGCAAGAAGGAGAGGACCTAAGGACTGGGCACGAAAGAAAATAAGTGCTAAAAGGAGCCTGTAACAGCTAAGAAAGCAAGGGATCTGGAGCACCAAGAAGGAGGCCTGCTTGCCCCTGAGTTAACCACAGGAGTCACATAGTTAGGACACCTCGCCATCTAAGCATTCTTCCTTCCCTGAATTTTTAGCAATCAACAGTCACAAGCCACAGCCAGGGGACTGGTCAAGAACCACTGACTGGAGACTCTGCAAGAGATTTATACTCATGTCGGTATCAAGACGCCAGCCCTGCTGCTCCCCTCACCAACCCCTCTCCTCTGTTTCCTATTTCAAGTCTATGACAAAAAGCTTGAAGAGCTAAAGTTGTGAGAGTTCTCAAGGAAACCAAACTACTAACCATAAGATCCTAGAGGGCCTAAAGTCCCCTTTTGTTGGCTCTATTTCCAGCCACGCCCAGCTTCAGAGGTCAGCACTCTAAGCAGTGGAAAAGAGAGCCACTGCCCAGGGTCGAGCACCAACTCAAGAGACCCAGCACTTCACTTGCAGGTTCTAGTGTCAATGAGATGGCCATACTCCATAGGCTTCCCTGCCCCTCATATGCTCATATTAGCCCGCAAGTAAAGCAACAAATGAAAGATCAATAATTATTCTCAAAGTAGAAAGAAAAATGTCTTTTCAAAGGAGTTTTGATGGTTGGTTTGATCTGAGAAAAACTACCCTTGATTAGTTTATCTTGAAATTCTTAAATTTAAATTGAGCAGTAATGGATTGGGGGGTAGAAAACAGATTTATTTATTTATATGCTATAACCAATTTACTCTACTTAATTAAAAGTTAAAAATGTTACCAAAAATTGTTCAAAAACTTACAGGAGACAATTTTCCCTTAAGATATATGCCTTCATGTATGTGTGTGCATATTGCTAACCCTATGCGGGTGAATGTTTATATGTGAGTATTATTAGAGAATTATTCAAATACTGTCTTCAAACATTTTAAAGCATTGTTATCCTGCCATTAACTAAACACACAGTAAAAGAGCCATACTAATGAAATGTGATTTATAAAATATTAAAAGAAGAGAAAAGCTATAAGGATTACTTAAAAACTAAGAAAGTAGAGAAATAGCAATTACATATAAATAAAATCTTGAGAGAACAAAATCTTTGACTTCCATAGAAATTTTACCATCTTTCAACATTGTTTTTGCCTTTCTGTTCTAGGTAACAAGACTGGAACCCCCTAGCTTACTTTCCTTTGACTTTTCTTTGAACTCTGTGAAACAATGCAGAATCTCCAAATTTACCCTCATCTCTCACTCATCACTACAGTTTCCTCCAAATAAACATACCCCTATTGGAAATTTTCCCCCATAAAAAAAAAATGTCTATCACAATTTAAATAGAATGGGCATGGGAATAACTCACAAATGGATGCTGCGCTAGCAGATGTCTCCATAAGATGGATATCAGATTTTTTCCTTTAATTTCTCTGGTGATGAAACAATCATTTAACACTTCACAGACCTCTCCTTATATATCTAAATACTTTTTTCCTTATTGCTATACTTATGTGCCTATTGATTCCTGTAGCACGTATTCTGTTTTCTATGTGAAATTAAAAGTGTATTTTCCTCAAGCATTTCTTGGATTCCCAACCAATTCACATACAAAGATGAGGAGGAAAGGATTGGCTGAGGGAGGGGGAAAGATCAGAGTCTTAGGGACCTATTACTTATTACTTTGAATAACTAATAACCAAACATTTTCTAAATTTGATGAAAGATCTAAATTTACAGGTTCAAGCTGCTCTGTGGACAGCAACAAAGCTAACCACACATCAGAGTCAGACTCAGAAGTCAGGAGTCCAAGTCAGAAGCAGAAGCCAAATATAAAGAGTAAATCTGAAAAGCTGCAAGAAAAAAAATGACAACATTTTATACAGAAGAACAACAATTCAATAGTTGGCTGACTTCTCGTCAGAAACTATAAAGGTCAAGAGAGGGTAGAACATTTTCAAAGTGATGAAAGAAAAACTTATTGAACCAGAATTCTATATCCAGCAAAATTGTTCTTCAATTATGGAAACAAAATAAGAACATTTTCAGTTAAATGAAAAATAAGAGAATTTATCATTAGAAAATTCATAGTACCATGAATTCTAAAGAAAGTTTCTACTAAAATTTGATCCCTCCAAAACACACAATTTTATATTCAGTCTGCTCTCTGTTAATACAATTATTATTTATAGGGAAAAAAAGAGTAAGAAGGGAATACAACAAAATGCTAAGATGTAATGATTAGAAGGCGGTGCAATAGCAGTTGATTTTATTTCTTATTCTCTGTATTTTTTTATCTTTCCTTATCCTATAATATACATGAATTACTTTATATTCATAAAAATAAAGTGGTATCAATATTAAACTATTATTTATAAATAAGAGTAAAGTTTTAAAAATAAAAATGTATTAATAGAAAAGTATTGTGCTCAGCATTGTAGAGAACAAAAAGGTGTGTAAGAGAGAGTCCCTGTCATGAAGGATATTAGACTTTAGCAAACAATTATTTTAATGTAAAGAATGGAAATGCATTCAGCCTCAAACAATGTGCTATGAGATTTCAGAGCGGGAACTGTACATTCATTTAAGGGGTTGAGGAAGAATTTGCACTGAGAAGGTCATTATAGATTTTGACTTAAAAGGGAGGAGGGAAAGGGAGAAACAGTCTAGTGATTGATCTAGAGTAGCACAAGGCATGGAAATAAGAAAGCTGAGGATGTGTTTGGGAACTAGCAATTGTCAGTTGGACTTGAGGATGAGGATAATGTAGGGAAATGAGGCTAGAAAGATGGATGCTGTGGCAGTCCTTGAGTACCAGGTTGAGCAATCTCAGTCGCTAGTAATGGAGAGTCCTTGTTACTTTTTTGAGCAGAAATAACTATTAAAAGTGCTATAATCTGGGAATATTAATCTAGCAGTGGTGAAATGTAAGTCTGTTAATGATGCTGTAGCAATAATTCAGACAAGAAATAAGAACGGTCAG
>NW_011888828.1:1466277-1468380 GCF_000151845.1 Pteropus vampyrus
CCAGAATTCTATATCCAGCAAAATTGTTCTTCAATTATGGAAACAAAATAAGAACATTTTCAGTTAAATGAAAAATAAGAGAATTTATCATTAGAAAATTCATAGTACCATGAATTCTAAAGAAAGTTTCTACTAAAATTTGATCCCTCCAAAACACACAATTTTATATTCAGTCTGCTCTCTGTTAATACAATTATTATTTATAGGGAAAAAAAGAGTAAGAAGGGAATACAACAAAATGCTAAGATGTAATGATTAGAAGGCGGTGCAATAGCAGTTGATTTTATTTCTTATTCTCTGTATTTTTTTATCTTTCCTTATCCTATAATATACATGAATTACTTTATATTCATAAAAATAAAGTGGTATCAATATTAAACTATTATTTATAAATAAGAGTAAAGTTTTAAAAATAAAAATGTATTAATAGAAAAGTATTGTGCTCAGCATTGTAGAGAACAAAAAGGTGTGTAAGAGAGAGTCCCTGTCATGAAGGATATTAGACTTTAGCAAACAATTATTTTAATGTAAAGAATGGAAATGCATTCAGCCTCAAACAATGTGCTATGAGATTTCAGAGCGGGAACTGTACATTCATTTAAGGGGTTGAGGAAGAATTTGCACTGAGAAGGTCATTATAGATTTTGACTTAAAAGGGAGGAGGGAAAGGGAGAAACAGTCTAGTGATTGATCTAGAGTAGCACAAGGCATGGAAATAAGAAAGCTGAGGATGTGTTTGGGAACTAGCAATTGTCAGTTGGACTTGAGGATGAGGATAATGTAGGGAAATGAGGCTAGAAAGATGGATGCTGTGGCAGTCCTTGAGTACCAGGTTGAGCAATCTCAGTCGCTAGTAATGGAGAGTCCTTGTTACTTTTTTGAGCAGAAATAACTATTAAAAGTGCTATAATCTGGGAATATTAATCTAGCAGTGGTGAAATGTAAGTCTGTTAATGATGCTGTAGCAATAATTCAGACAAGAAATAAGAACGGTCAGCGAAAATGAAAGGAAGGGATATTTGGTCATCAAATTAATGTTTATTAAGCATCTATTTGTTCCAGGTCCTTTGCTAAGTGCTCGGTCCACAGTGGTAAATGAAACAAGCATAATGTCTGCTTGCTAAACAGTGGAAAATAGACAAGTAAATAATTATAAAAAAATGATACTAGAAATAAAGATACCTGGCTGCTGTATTAGAGAATAAAAAGTTAGAGAAGATGTAATCAGGGATAGGCATCTTTGAAGGGGTAACATTTAAGCTGAGATGTAATGATGAAAAGGGGTTAGCTCTACAAAGAATGGGAGAAGGAACCTCGCAGAGTACATGCGCGCGCGCACGCGCGCACACACACACACACACACACACACACAGCCCTAAAGAAAGAAGAGCCTAGCTTATTTGAGAAGCTAAAGGCAGGACTATGGGGCTGCCCTCACCTTGACAAAAGCAACTTCAGTACAGTGAAGTGTAAAAAGAGTGATTGAGACATTAAGAAATAGAAATAAAGTGAGTAAATAGAGCAGGGAAAAAAAGACATCTTGGCAAATAAATTTTAAAAATTTAGGAAACCGGTGGATATTAGGAGCAAAGAAAAAAGAGAATTTATAGATGACTCCATGCCAAGGGGCCAAAGAGTGAGAAGCACCTTTAACACAAATAGAGAAGCCAGGAGGAATGGATGTGGAGTGTGGAAGGAGATAAATGTATGTCTTACTTGTTCAGCTACTTTGTCCAGTTCCTGTTTACAGTTTTATTCAGTGAAGAGTTCTTAAACTCATAGAACACACAGGCACAAGTTCACAGGCAGCTTAAGACAGATGGAAGCTACAGAAAGTTGCTTTGATTTCTATCGTATTTGCTTTGACAAACTATTTCTTAAAAGGTGCTGGATTCCCAGCCCTCGTGTTGGGAGGCACCTCCACACTCACAGCCTGTGGTTATGCCTTTAGCTCAGAGACCCAAGAAATTTTCAGAAAGAAGATTTAAAACTCTGCTTTGAATTACAGCACCACTAGGCAATATTTTTCTTAGCCTGTAGGGTTTTCTTCTCTTTATCACGCCTCCCAACACCTTGGAAGAGAAGTACATTGGAGCACTGGAA
>NW_011888828.1:1470864-1472606 GCF_000151845.1 Pteropus vampyrus
GCATTTTATAAATATTATATTTATATCTTTAAGAAGCCTACATGGTAGATAGTGTTTTGTTATTACATAGATGAAGAGAATGAAAGTAATATAAGCTAAGTAACTTGCTCAAAATATTGCGCAGCTCAAAATATTGCACAGCTCATAAGTGGTGATACAGGGATGTGCATAGAGATCTATCTTGCAGCAAAACCAATAGTCTTTCACCACACTGCCTCATCACAGATCTGGCTACATGGGGATTAGAGGTAACATAACAAGCCTACAAAGTGGTCACGATTAAATATCATCATTAAAGCAGGATTCCACATAGAGTTATAACAGGAATACTCAGGGTCCTTCCTTATATTTTCCCCCAAATGTGCACAAATACAACTGTCTCAATGCCTTAAGGATTAAATGGGAGGCTGTTTGATTAGGAAGCTATCTACAGTATTAGGTTATGTAAAGTAATGCCATTTTTCAGTTCATTGGAACTGGGGTGAAAAGACCGAGTAAAGACCCAGCTTCTCCATTAATATCTGTGTAAATTTGCACCAGTGACTTACTATTAAGAGTTTTCTTATTTGTAAACGTGTGTGTGCCAGAGAAAGGTAGAGCTCTCCAGACACACTTCCAACCTCCCTGCAGTTAGGTTGAGGCCATGTGACTAATTTGAGCCAACAGAATGTGAAACCATATGACTTGGGTCACTCCAGGACAAAGCAGGTACAAGCCAGTGTACCTCTTCCAACTCTTTCTTTCTTAGCTGAAGCAGCCTTAGAGGCACACATTCCACATGTTCAATGTGGCATAGCTGCAAGACTGAGAATTGTCACCCAGTTGCCATCAGACGCTTACTGAGTAAGAAAGACACTTTGGTTGTGTCAAACCACTGAGATTTCAGGGTTTACTTGCTATGGCAAATAAAGTTAATTAACTCCAACTAGAATATGAGGATAATAACATCTGCTATACCACATAAGATGATCTTATTCAAATAAGTATTAAATAAACATTTGTTAACTTTATCCTTATATAGATTTAAGGCTTATTATTGCTTTAGTCACATTTTAAAGAAATCTGACTTTATTACTATAAGGTTTTTGTAGCGTGATGATTGTATAAACATTGTTGTGGATATCATAACAATTATTTATAAAAGAAATAATCTGTTTGAAATGTTTTTAGTAAATGTTTTCTTCATCTTGTGTATACCATTCTCTTGTTCAATCTGCTTCCACAGATAGTACAAACACAAGCTTTAACTCAATTCTAATCGAACTAATAAAAATATCCAACTACTCCTTTCTCAGTTAATGGCGCTTCATTGGGGTTTTCTTTCTAGAAAATTTCTCTCTTTTTCCTAATCATGTAAACAGTGGCAGAGAGGACAGCTGACACACACATTGGCTCTCATGTGACTAACACTACTGGACAAATGATCCCCACCCACATCAATATGGTAGCATGCCGGCTTTCAACCGCACTAACTATTGGCCTTGTTTGAACCAAAGCCAATTCATTCATTAGGTATCAGAAAAACAAGCATTGTGAGCAGGGCAAATAAACATTGTCACGCCCCTTTATCTCCATCCCCAGATGCCTATAAACTCGAATCAGAATTAAGAGTAGAACTAGAATCAGAGACCAAGCACAACAATGATCTAAATTCACACACAAAAAAGATGTTGCTTAGAGCTATAAAATGGGCTGGTCTGGAGTGTGTGTGTGTGTGTGTGTGTGTGTGTGTGTGTGTGTGT
>NW_011888828.1:1473651-1489018 GCF_000151845.1 Pteropus vampyrus
AACCTTATCTGGGAAGCCATGTTTTCTTTTAAGAAGAATATTTGAATTAGGAATAAAAACATTCTCCTCTTCCTGGCATATTTCATGATTAAAAAAAAGCTTTTATTAAGTCTGCCAGCAATCTAGCCGAAGAAGGTCCAAAGTATCAAGGCCTTTTATTTTTTTTCTGAATTTTTGAGTATAGTTTTTTTTTTTTTAATTAAGGCAAACCATTAAAATTAAAAGGATTTTTAAAAGGTTGGCAGAAGAAACATTTCATTGTCACAAGAAAAAAAAAAAAAAACTCCGTTGAGAAATGCTTAACAAAGGGAGGGCTAAGGCACTTAAAAACATTTTCAGAGTGCTTTGATTTTGTTCTAAATCACAAACCACCTCTCATATCCCCACCCCTTCCTGCTTTCAAATGTTCAGGCCTGGTCAGAGAAGCTGTCCCACGGGGTCATGCTCAGTGACAGAGAGTCCAGTACAGAGGTTCAAGGGTCTAGTTCTCCAGGCGATTAGTGAGCAGCCAGGAGAGAAGAAAGGATCAGCCGAAAAATACTCATTCAAGGCTTATACTCATAAGGGTTTATGTCTGAATCGATAATCTTCGCCTTTAGCCTGGTGCTAATCACTCAGACCTACAAGCAGCTAGCAATCCCCACAGCAGCTCCTTATAACACCTCCAGACAAGTTGTAATAGAAAATTCAGACACAGGGAAAAGAGACAGTGGCTTAACCTGGATTTTACAAATCACTGCCATCTTAAACCTGGGTAAGTGTTCTATTAGCTAACAGCAAGGAACCTGCCTGATGAAACTGCCAAAGCCTTGAGAAATTTGTCTGTTTGATCCCACAGATTCTCATGCTGCCGAACCTTGAATCTGAAAGGAAGACCATAAGCAGTACTCCGAGATCTTGTCCTTATTAGTAGGCCCGGTCTCTTAGTGTGCACAAAACCACTAAAGCTGGCCTCCTGCTCCAGTCTTGTCTTGCCCTTTGTACCGCCGAGTCAGGATGGTAGAGGGTGACATGTGACATCGTTGGTTGACTGGTCTCTAACCATCTACTATCTTATTTCCGCTATATAGCAGGGTTAGCAAATAGGTTTCCTCTTGTGGGACAATTCTAATCAGTTAGGTATTTTTTATGCCTAAAATTCTGTGTTGAGAAGGATTCCGAGGATATATCTGCATTCAGGAAAAAGCATGAAAAATAGGGGAAAATTTATCACTTTATTTGGGAACCTGGGGTTACAATTTTGTGAACAAGCATCAAGTCAAAAGGGAGAATCAATAAACCAGTTGGAATTAGACTAAAGGAAAGGCCAGGAGCATGTGGCTGGTAGAGCTGCGACTTGGTACCGGTTTTCCTGGAAGGCAATCTGACAACTCACACGTACAATCCTAACAATGTTTCTGTCCTTTGGCTCAACATTTGTACTTCTAGGAACTTATTCTAAAGAAATCAGTATGAATGCACTCAAAGATCTGTCTACAAATATGTCCATAGGAACACTGTTTATAATATCTAAAAATCAAAATCTATATAAGTATCCAAAAAGTGAGTATTGTCTAAATAATAGAACTTACATACAAAAAATACTATGCAGCCTTTAAAACTTATATCGTAGAGAACTATTTAAAGACATGGAAAAATGTTCACACTATACTGTCATATAATAAAAGGTCTCAAAACAGTACACATACTATGATTCAAATTTATTTTAAAATAGAGAATATAAAGACATAAATGTATATAAGCTCTAAAATGTTAACTCTGAATATCCTAAATCCTCTACAATGATTAGGTGTCACTTTTGTGATACTAATTAAAAAAAAAAAAATCTTTTTTGTTTTTAAGGATAATAGTGGACAACGTAAAGAAGCCCTGCGTGTGACCATCCCACTTCATTGCCCCCAAAAATGTAACTTAGGTGAAAATTTAAATAAGAGCAGAAAGTGAAAAACATTATGCAAAGTAAATGGGAAAAGGGGTACGTTATTTATCATATGAGAAAAAAATAAAGTATTAAAGTTTCCCAGAGGCATATCCACGGTCCAACTGGCTCTCTGAGCACAGGTGAGCAGTTAAATGGACCATGCCCAGCTTCATCCGACATCAGCAGCAGTAGCCTTTTTTTCTGGTAGATGTCTGAAATAATCACCACAGCACACTTAGAATTATGGCTTTATCACGATCACTAAGTGACTTAATAAAAAATTAAATTGGCCATAACGCCGAGGGACGCTGAGCACATGTTGCCCAGAAGTCAACCACCCACCCAAATGTGAACTGCAAAGTCTTCCCTGAGAACGCGTCGTGAGTTTTTTAAGTGAGTGCAAGGACATCTCACAAATGTAACAGATTTGTGGCATAGCCCAGGATGGGGAATTTGTGTCCCATTTTGAGCACCACTGAGCCCCAAGCTGTTTGTTTGTATGCTATCTCTACCTCAGTCCACGCTTTTCTGTCCTGAAAGTGGAGCGAATAATCTTTGGTATTCAACTTATTTTGCTCCCAAAGAATGAATATTATTGAAATCATGTCTGAAAAAATGCTATTTGGAAGTCTTTAAATGTTTTGTGAATCAGAAAATTCTCTTTTCCTCCTGTTGTTCAATAAATAAGTTCAATAAAGGAAACTTTGTTTCTAGATTACAATTATCTCATTTTCCAGCAAGATCTAGCCTTTAAATAATTAATATAAGCATATTGTACATATTGATTAAAAGTTGTATTGAGTCCGTTTATGAAGGAAGCATGAGCCAGCTTAATCTTCACTTTGCCATATGGGGAAAAAAAAAAGCAGACACCTTGATTTGGGATTAGATTCCCACTAGACTTTTTCTGAAAGACTAGTACAACCATATGACTCTGTGGTTAAAGCAAACAATCATTAAAAAAATAAAATATCCAGATATCCAAAATGAAGAGAGGTAAATTAAAAAAGGAAGGAGGTTTCTGTTTCCCGCAATCCCAATTAACAGGTGAAAAATGGAATTTCCAGACTTAAAGAAATACAAGGACCTTAATCTTTCAAATGGAGAACTTGAAGATCAAATGAAGTCACCTTCACTGTCTACCGATTTATTTTCCGCCAAATAAAATGTCTTGAGTGACCCATCCATAATAGACTTTTTAAAACTGACGTTTTATCTGAAAATAATTTTCTTGAGAAGAGGAGGGAATTATAGTCCCAAACCCTGAGACTTGATATCACACACATCCTGAAAGGGAAGAACCTTCGATGACCAACAAGTGCCTTTATCTCCTTCCAATGATCTTGAATCACTGCTACGTGTCTCTAAGATGAGGCTCCCTACTATGTTCTCTTCCAAGGTCTTTACTAGGTACAGGTTCTTTTGGCCACAAGTTTGTTGGAGAGGTTGAATGATGCTTATGCTTCATACCAGACTGCTTGCAATCAACAGCTTAAACACTGCAATAGGGAATGGTACGTAAAATTCGGGAACACAAGTGCTGACTAGAATCTAAACTAAACATGAGCCCTGTATTTTACCTCTGTGTCTGGCACCAGCTTATACTATTCAGACATTTAAAAGCTCCTTTTCCCTAAGAACCATTATGGGATTTTTATGTTTGTGCCCACATGCACATTTATTTTCATTCTGTGCTTTAGCTGCATTGGTCACTCTGTATCCTGCTTTTGTTTTAAAACAGCATTGATCATTTAAAAATATCTGACATTTGCTTTTTCCAAAATTATATTCCCTAACCTTCCCTTAAAAATATCAAATTCAAGTGTAATAGACAAAAATAATAGAATGTATATACGCCAGACAAAAATCCATATGTGTAAGTAAGTGGATGGATGGATATGAAAGACAGTATAGAGAAATATACTTTACAAAGATATCTAAGCAGAGGGCTTGCTCTGATAACTTAGACAGCAGCTCGTTATGTATTTCTGCAGGTTCACAGTGGAATTCTATTGCTGTTATGGAAAAAATAGCTAAGTCCATGTTGCTTGGTCTCTACACAAAATAATAAGAAGGGCTGCTACTCACAGGAACTTCAGAGACATTCAGTTCTTTTGAGACACAAATCTTATGAAAACAAAATTTTAGCTTGTTAATGCCGCCGTTTGCTCTCGTTAAGAAACTGCATCACCTCAGAAGAGATCCAGCCCTCCATAAAAGTGAGTAAATCAGAAGGCATAGGTCTTTTCTTTTTTGGTAGCCTGACCCTTGACCCCCATTCCTTCTCCCAGGCAGGGGCCTTTGTAAATTTCTTTTCATTTTTGTTCTGGATCACTGCTTCCATTTCTTCTGACTCCGGAGTGGCTGAGCTTGTCGCCAAATCCAACAGCTCCAGGAAAAAGCCTGGACCATCTCTAGACTCAAGGGTTTCACCACAGCCTTCTCTTTGTGAAGCAATACACTCTCCAAAATCTTTCCTCATAGGGGTATTTTATAACCTATTGTTTTATTTGGAAACAATGAAAATTCTAAGAATCCCAAAGAAACAGCTCAGAGGAGGCAGCAAATAAATAGTCCAAACATACAAGAAAACATGAAATTTTTCCTAAATTGGAAAAATTGGAACAAATCTCACACATCACACTACATACACAGGCACACACAAACACACACACACACACATCATAATAGATTAATCCACTTTCATCAAAATGCTAGCAGAATCTTCTTAATCAGATAAAATTTGAGAGATCCAGTAATTTGAATGGGGAAAAAAATTAATGTTTATTTTCACTAATTTCTAGCTGCAATTTAGTGTTTCCTTTCATTATTAGAGCTCCTTTGGTATGGTCACCAAAAAAAAAAAAAAAAGCACAGATATTTTCATATTTCTCAAAATTTACCATTTGCTCACAACTACTTCAAAATAATGCCTAGGCCCATTGTTAAATATTGTTCTCTGATGCTTAACCAAGAAGCAAAAATGTTAACATAGCCCAAATTTGTTTTTCTTAATACTTTGATAATTCTTTCAATACTCTTTGTTTCTTTTTTAATTTATGTATTTTATAATATGCATTTTAAAATGTCACTCTGAGAAAGGGTTCAATGGCTTCACCAGACTGCCAAAAGGGTCAATGGTCCTTTTTTAAAAAGCATGGAACCCTGGAAGTCAAGGTTTTAGACCAGAGATTGCTTGTGATTTAAATGGATGCTAATATAGTTGGGAAAGCCCATTATTTTCACTAAATCTTTTTCTTTAAGCGATTTTCAGTATTCTCTGATGAATGTTGCATTTTCTATTCAAATCTGCAACTTCCTTATTTTTCTGGTGGACTACAGAAACAAAACTAGAATTGTGCTTCCTGAGCTTGGTATGAGAAAGAAGTTCCTTAAAGCAAATTCTTCAAGATTCACCTGAAGAACACTGCCCTAACCCTCGCTGTCACTTTAGACAATGCTTTCTTACCATGTGCTTCTCACTTAGAGGCTAAAATTCAGTGTCCTCACAGTTGGTATCAGCTCTCCTGGTTCAAAGCTATTTAAGAGGCTTTCTTCTGCATATATCACACAAAGAAGCCTAGATCCGCCCTCTAAAAGAGGAGCAGACTTCATTACTTACTGGAACTGACTGCACGATGAGTGCCTCATCTGGTCCATGGTGGGTTACATTGATTGTTACCACCTTCCTTTTTACAGGCTTATAAAGGTGATATGTGTGTGGATTTTCTTTCATAATACTTGAATACAGGAAATCTCAGATTCAGTTACTTCTCTAAATCAAATTAAATATGCTCTGACTTCTCACCCAGTGAAACCAGTGGCAAACTTTATTGAATCCCTCCCCATCCCCAAGGGAATCCCACTTAAAGCAGGGGCTCTTGCCAGGCCAGAAAACTGAGTGAGGCATCAGCTTTGGAAATTGCTATCACTTCCAACATCCTTTCTCCTAGTCGATGCCTCTTTGCTCACAGAAGTGCAGAGATGCCCTCTCAATGGGAGGTGGTCCTCAAAGAGCCTCAGCGTGTTCTCAAAGCTGGAGAGCACACAGTCCACAGGGCTCCCAATCCTCCTCAGAGGGGCCCCACATGTAAAAGTAAGCACAACTGCTAGAGATGTGTTTCTGAGAAAAATAGATTAGTTTAGGTATTAATGTATAGTTATAGAAACAGAGCTATTTTATGTGGCAAGTGTGAATGACATTCTTGGGATGAGCTGCTTTGTCATCAGTTACACACACACACACACACACACACACACACACACGCACACACACACGCACGCACACATATCTCAGAGTAGAGACCAAATGGGAGCCAGTTAGCAGGCAAAGGTCATCATCATTTTCAGAGAAGCATCCTAGAGACTCTATACAAGCAGTGATACATCAGGATATCACATCAAGTAACACAACTTCATTTGCTCTAAAGATAACAGCAATGACAACCCTCATCTTGCCGTCCCACAGACCCCTGCTCTTCTGGCCGGGCCATGTTGAATTTCTAAACTGCATCCCCACTCAGAGAGGAAAACTATTCCAACCCTTATGGTCTTTACTCACTCTTAAAAGATTAATTTAACAAAAATGAATACCCACCACAGTAATGAATGTAATTCACTAGGAGAGCGGTTTGAGAAGGCTAGCCACACTGGAAACATTACTTCTTAAATTAATGACAGAACTGGAGATTATTTTCAGATTTGGTCAGCATTTTTGAGAAGTAATGATTAGCCAGGGTGGGAAAAATCCAGATTAGTATTAAGTGTTTGCATGTTACGAGGCAGAATAAGCTAAACCCGAGGCTGGGACTTATTATTCAGCATCTCACCACCCACTTTACTAGCCAAAAGGGACACACAAGGTCAGACTGTGCTGTAAAACTTGAAGAATTAATAGAGCTGGTACATTAAGTCCCCGGTTACATGGATTCATCACAAATAAGAGCTAATAATAATAGTGAACATTCATTAAGTGCTTACTCTGCCAAGTCACTAGGAAAAGCACTTTATATGTATTATTGCAATTATGCCACAAAACGACACAATAAGACAGGTATTATTATTCTCACTTTACGAATGAGTGAGAATATTTAGGAATGGAGAGGATGAATAATTTTCCAGTGGCCAAACAGCTGGTACGTATGGATCCACGATTTGGTACGTATGGATCCACGATTTGATTCTGAACAATATAGCTACAGAGCCCACACGTTCAACCACTATTCACTTCTGTAGCAAGGTCAAAAAGTGCACATGCCCACACTTACACACTTGAAACTCCTCCTACATTTGTGCAAGGTGATAAATCACTTAGGAATAATAGTGATAGCCAACCTTTACAAAGCCCTGTCTATGCTTCAGCCTTGCCTCTAGCACTTCACATCTATTTATTCATTAAATTCTTAAAACAATCCTGTGAGGTACTTATTATTACCTGCATTTCACATGTGAGGTAATAATAACAGAGAGGCTAAGTTACTCGTCCAAAGTCATACACAAAGTCCAAAGACAGTAGCAGAACCAGAATATGAACCCACTAGGTTACAGTGACTCTTATATCAGACTGATGAGATGGGTATTATTATGTTTATTTTATAGTCAAGGTAACAAATTTAGTAAGACTAGATGTGATTTGTCTCAGGAAAGTATTGTTAATCTATGGCTAGTTTTTAAAAATTACTAAATGTTGAACAAATTAATATGCTATTGTATAAACATGTATATGTATGTATTCTTTATCTTTGTGCTAGGACCAAATAGTGGTTAAATGCATATGTGACTACAACCAAAAATTTAATAGGTATTCTCTTGAAACTCTGGCCTCCTCGCCAGCTCTCTGCCACTGCTCACATCTTATTCCTGCCAAATCCTTCAAGGCCAGGATCAGAATGCTCTTCCTTCCAGAAGCTGTGCCTGACTGTGTGCTCCCCAGGATCCGTCCCGCACCCCACTCAGCAAAATCATTGCTGCGTCTTGTGTATCAGAGTAGTTTTGCCAGCCTAATAAGAAAGTTCTTTGAGAGAAACGACTTGAATGTTTTTTTCAAAAACCTCCATTCATCCCCTCCACACCCGTAAGACCCGAGGGCCCTGGCCATACGAGGGCCATGGAAGAGAGCCAGGAGACCGTGTTGTGGGTACAGGTTTCAGGTTGGTTTGTAGGTAGCACCAAGTATAAAATTCAGTCAGTCAGTGATTCGACAAGCAATGAACAAATGAAGTTCCTGGCTTCATGAAATTTATAATAGTTCCAGTGAAGGAAAACATATAATAAGAAAAAAAAGTAAATATAGCTCATGGCTGGTAATAATAAAAGTTATGGAAAGAAACACAGGAAAGCAAACAGGGAGATGTGGAAAGCAGATGGGGAGGGGGTTGCTTTTTTGTGTAAGGAGTCAGAGAGGGCCTTTCTGGAAAGGCAAAGATTGAGCAGAGATCTGAAAGAAGATGAAATGCATTCATATCTGCCAAGCACTTAGCATAGACTTGGCCTATTACGAGCTCAGTTTAAGTGCTATATCTCCTTATGGGAAAAGCATTCCAGACAGAGATTAGCAGGTACAAAGACTCCCAAGGTAAGAAAGTGTTCAGCATCTTTAAGAAACTGTAAGGAACTCAGCACGCCTGAAGCTGAGTGAGTGAGGATGAAGTAAGGGAAGCGATGCGCGCAGAAAGGTGCTGAACTCAGGGAGTGCGGGAACGGATTTTAGAGCCTCAGAGGACTCCAGCTTTTATTCCAAGTGATACAGGAAGCTGTTGGAGAGATCTAAGGCAAGCAGTTATGTGATTTGACTTAGGGTTTTAAAGGATCACTCTGTTTTCTATACTGAGGTTAAAATGAAAGGGATGAGTCATGGCAAATGCAAGGACAGAAGCAGGACATTTTGGCAGCATTGCAGTATTTGACAGGCGCAATGAACAGGATTTACTGATAGATAAGATGAGCAGCATGAGAGAATGCGAGGATTCGAGAATGACTTTAAAGATTTTTGCTTTTGTATCATTTCTCTGTCTTTTACATGGACAATTGGAAATAAGACGTAGCTCTATCCATGATATGCAGAAGACAGTAGAGAGGAGGATTTAGGGTTTTCCATGGGTGGAGGATGGAAATTAGGAGTTCAGTTTGGGTCATATCAAGTTCAACGTGGCTATGAGACTTCCAAGCAGACGTACTGAGTGGGCAGTTAGATACACAGTTGACAGCAGAAGGCAGTTTTCCTCTTTTTGTCATGTCCCTGATGTACAAGGAAGAGATCCAGGATGAAGAGGAAATGAGCTGTTGCCAGCTTATGAATGATGTTTAAGAGCCACAAGACTCAATTGATTCTCATAGAGAGTAAATATGGAGAGAAAAGCAGAAAGTTCAAGGATTAAGCCTGGGGACACTTCAGTGCTTAGAGATCAGAAAGTGGGGTAGAAGAGAAACAGAGGAGAGAAAGTGGAGAGCCAACACAGAAGGATCGAGGTTCTTCTGTAACAGAACAGAGAAATGAGGAAGCAACTGCGGGAGGGTAAAGAATCAAGGAAAGGTGGGGTTGTTTAAGGTGAGAGAAATTACAGTATATTTGTCGGCTTGTATCAGTCTGCTAGAGCTGCCATAACGAAGCACCACAGACTGGGAGGCTTAAACAACAAAAATTTATTTTCTCTCAGTTCTGGAGGATAGAATTCTAAAGTATCAGTAGGACCAGTTTTCTCCGAGCCCTCTCTGCTTGGTTTGTAGATGGCCATTTTCCCCTCCTGCTTTCACATGGTCTTTCATTTGTACATATCTGTGCCCTGATCTTCTCTTATAAAGACACCAGTCATGTTGGATTACGGCCTACCCTAATGACCTCATTTTAACTTAATGACCCTTTAATGACCCTATCTCCAAACACAGTCACATTCTGAGGTACTGGGGGTTAGGACTTCACATATAAATTCGGAAGGACTCAATTCAGCCCATAAATGCCAGGGAGAATTACGGAAACAATGTCCTTGACTAGGCAAGGAGGGATGGATCAGGTGTACAAAGGGAGGAGCAGGCTAAAGACAGAACATGGATGGTTCATCTATAATACAAGAAAGAAGGCAGAGTTCCTTCCTACAGCTAAGTGAGTGGGTGCATGCGGTGGGGAGCACACAGAAGTTCTCTTCCCATTGCTTCCATTTTCTCGGTGAGATAAGCATTAAGGTCATCATCAGAGAATATGGTTGGGAAGGAGGTGCTGGAAGATTTAAAGAGAACAGAAGTTCTGTTCAGTCATTTTGGATGTTGGGAAGAATGAATGGTCTCTAGGGAAATGTAGTATGGCAGCCAAGGGCCCACCTGAGGTTAGCCAACCTGGACTACACGTGATACCAGCAGGTATGGATGTATTTTGCTGTATAAGCGCAGGCCTGGAGTAGACAAAGAATTAGATTTCACCAGGATGGTAAAGAAGGGGTGGGCTTCCAGACAAGTGTGACAAAGGTAGACAGGGAAAAGAGATTTGTGGGGTGCTACTGATGACAGACAGTGGCATCTCTGCTGGTAGGAAGGTATGTTAGTTTCCTGGGGCTGCCATAACAAAGCACCACTAACTGGGTGGCTTAAACAACAGAAATGTATTGGCTCACAGTTCTGGAGACCAGAAGTCTGAAATCAAAGTGGCAGAGGTGGTTCTTTCTTAGGGATGTGAGGGAAGGATCTGTTCCAGGCCTCTTTCCATAGCTTGTAGATAGTCATCTTCATATTGCATGGCATTTTCCCTGCGGGTGTCTGTCCCCAAATTTCACTCTTTTCATAAGGACACCTGTTATATTGGATTAGAGCCAATACTAATGAACTTATTTTAACTTAATTACACCTGTAAAGGTCCAATTAAGGTTATTTAGGTACTTGGGTGAGGACTTCAACATATGAATTTTGGGGGGACATAATTCAACCCATACCAGAAAGGAAGTCAGGATGGATGTAAGGGTTGGGGTAAGAGAAGAGAAAAATCAATAAAATGAATGCTGTTTCTTTGAAAAGCCCAATAAAATCAGTAAGCCACTAGCCAGACTAATAAAGAAAAAAAGAGAGAAGTCACAAATTACTAATATCAGAAATGAAGAAAAAGACATCACTATATCATCTATGGACATTAAAAGGATAATAAAGGAACACTATGAACAACCCTATGCTCATAAATTTGATAATGTAGATAAAAGAGACCAATTCTTTGAAAAATACAATTTTCCAAAACACACAAAAAGAAATAGACAATCTGAATAGGTACATGTCTGTTAAGAAACTGAATCAATAATGAATAAACTTACAAAACAGAAAGCACCAGGCTTGGATGAGTTCATTGGTGAATCCTACCAAACATTTAAGAAAGAAATTATATCAATTCTCTACAATCTCTTTCAGAGGATAGAAGCACAGAAACTATTTCTCTACATCTGTATAGTCTTAAACATTGCACTAGCATCACTGTGTTTCAACAAGCAATGGCTGAGTTCCACTATGTTTCAGGCACTGTCCCAGATGCCAGGGTGGAGAAGGTACTGAGGTAAGTGTACTACAAGGTCCTCGCCTGCAGGAAACTTACAAGCTAAAAGGAAGCAAGGACTAAGGTAAATCAACAAAAATTGTAAAAACAGAGCAGGAAAAGTAGCATAACACAGCCTCAAAATAGCATGAAGATGATGGGAAACCTGTAAGGATCAAAAGTTTAGGGATGGGAATTAAGAAGGGCTTTGTGAATGAGGTGATATTTGAGGCAGAACTTAAAATAAATGGAGAATTTCAATGGCAGAAATCTGTGTGTCTATAAGAGTCAAGACACAGAGGCTGCAATCCATATGACATATTTGGGGAATGACAAGTAGTTTAATTTGCGTGGTGTCAGAAGAGCCCAGATGCATAACCCAGGATGTAATCAGGAACATTTGATGGTTTCTGAGCAAGCAGGTGACATGATTAGAAAAGCACATAACATGGATTGGAATGGAGGGCTGAAAAGGCAAGAAGAACCATTGAAAAGTGTCTCCATGTTTAGGCAGGGTGGGCAAAGGGAATGGACATGGGAGCACTGATTGCAGAATATTACAGAATTAGATTCCATGTAACTCGATAATAATTTATCGGCTGGGGAGACAATAAATGAGGAGGAGTTGGAGAAGACACAAAGGTTTTGAACCTGGCATCTGGAAAACAAAGAGCTATTCACAGATATAAGAAGGTCAAGGAGAGAAGCTGGTTTCTATGTAAAGGCGATTTCTATTTCTATGAACATGCTGAATTAAAGACGCTGAAGAAAACCCAAGCGAAGTTACCTACTGGTCAGTTGGAAATATGGAAACAGAGACTGGAAAAGCAGATAGGGGTAAGGAGTTGGAAATTTGTTTTTTTGTTCATTTGTCTGTTTTCACAGAAGAATGGTTAATATGGATAAAGCGTGATAATAGAACTTTGGTTAGAAAAGACTTGGAGAAAGCGATCGAAGTCAGAAGGTTAAAGAAGGGAAAGCAAGTAACGGAGGGAAAGTAAGGGAAAGCAAGTAACGGAGGGATGCTCATCAACATCAACAATGTCAAATGCGGAAGAGATGTAGATGCAAATGAGAACAGAGAACAGCGAGCTGAATTTGGTAGTTAGCGGGACAATGAGGAAACCTCAAGACTTCAAGAAAACGGACAATCCTGCACCATCAACTGTAGTCTGTCTTGCCATGTTTCAGTAAGAGACTGTTAACCTCTGATTAAGTGCATGGAATCTGTTGATAGACTGCATGTGTTCAAATCCCTGCTCTGCCACTTAAAAGCATTTGGCCAAGTTCCCTTCCCCATATAAGACAAGCCTTGTCTTTCTCATCTATAAAAATGCAGGATTTGTTCAGTGACCTTAGGCATTATTATTGATAATGCTCATTGTATCAAATGGGCTGGATACCTAGATGTTTTATGTAGTTCATTATACCACATTGACTAAAAAATAATCTTAGTGAAGAACTATATAACACCAAGGGAAGCTATACATATCATTTAATATGTATGGCATCCTCTCATCCCTCTATTTGCTTTCATTCCCAAAACAAGGATTTAACAACAACAAAAAACAGAGTACAAAGGCAAGAAATCTAATCATTGGAAAAAAAAAAAAACAGATCATCTTTTAAAGAAGCTGTAAGGCTTCCTGGTTACTATGGAAACAAGCACAATGCAGACCTATGAAGATGGTACTACCATAACAACGGCACACAAGCATTTCAGAATACGACAAGGAGGCAAATACATCTGTTCCTTTTCTATTGAAATATGTGGGAAAGGGCAAATATGCTCCAATCATCAGCCAAACCTGGACAGTGTACAACTTAATAAATTAGATAAAGATGTTTGACATTTCTCTTCTATAGTAAACTAAAGTGGTCATAAAATGCAAAATACTTTATCCCAAATGCACTACAGTTTTACAGGCTTAAGACAAGGAGGAGAATGGAGTCTGTTTTGTTCTTATTCTTGTTTAATTGTTTTTAATGACTAAAAGGCTAGCGATAGTGCCAGCTGATTCTCATATATTTACATGGGGTGAGAGAAGAAATAAGAGTTCGGCCATTTTATTTTGCTGTAAGTAATTCTATGTCATGTTTTTTGCAGTTGCAAAGTGTACACAATTTCAGCGTTTGTGAAAAAGGATTCTGATCTCATAGAAAGATACTTTGAATTCAGGAGACAGAGGGCTTACCTAACACTACGCTCACTGATCTATAGAATTTACTTTGAAAAATGTTGGAAAGACGGGCTTAGCATGTGCTGGGCTTCAGTCATGTGGTAGTGTGTAAATCAGAGTCACCAGGCTATCAAAAAGCACACGAGCTGTTACAATACATTGTAACAAGTTTCTCGAACTCAGAAATATGGATCCTTGGGACAGATAAATGTCATTTTGAGGAAAGGGGAAAGGGGTCTTCCTGTGCATAGTAAAAAAGTTTAACAGCATCCTTGGCTACTATCTACTAGATGCCAGTAGCACTTCACCTCATCCTCACCCAAATTATGACAATCGAAAATGCCCCTAGACATTGCTAAATGTCCCTGTTGGGGTAGACTTCTTGGTTCTAGACTCAGTTTACCTGGAACTCAATTTCACTCCTGGTGAATAACCACTGAAATATAGAAATAAACTCATAGACAATCACTTGAAATTTTCCTTTTTTCAAGGTATTTTACAAAAAAAAAAATCACTTCTTTTTTTACAAGGAAATTTCATAAACTGTAAAAACCCAAATTTCTCAATATTTGCCACATTAAAGAAAGGCTTTCTACATTTAGTCACCATGTAGAAGCGATAATCCTGGCAGTTTTCCCATTCTTGATATCAGAAAATTCACACAGAGCATTCCATAACAAAGCCCAGATATTGTGTTAATATCTGGGTTAATATTGTGTTAAGTTTTGAAATATCCTCCCTTAATATCAAATAATTATGGTTAAAATAAATCAAACTCTATATACTTAAGATTTGAACTGTAGGACAAGAATTTTAGGGCAAGAATTATAAAAATTAATCTTACTAACTTTACTTAATCTATAGAGTAATTGCTAAAGAAACAACCTTGCACAATGATTTCCAAAAAACAACATGCAGTTATTAAGTAGATAATCACTCTGCATTATTAGGTTTTGAGATGATGCCCTACAATGACTGTGGGATATTGGTTATAGATGACTGACATTTGTTTCCTTTCTGTCTTGGAGTAATCACCCTTTGGATTCACTCACACAAGTGCACGCGTATACACACACCCCTAATCAAACATAGAAACTAGGAGAATTTGAAAAAGAAACTATTAGACTTCTTGGTTCTAGACTCAGTTTACCTGGAACTCAATTTCTCATCGTTAACTATTGGACGTTTGATCCCTTTTTCTCTATAGCTCCTTCCCAAGCTAATGGTGCATTATTTTATTTTTAAAATCCAAGTCACAAAATAGAAAATACTGGGAATAGTAAGAATTCTTGAGGCCATGTGTTCCACTTTGATACTCTAATATTCATATTCAGATTTGCCTAGTCTGTAGAAGCATTGTATTCTGCTTCAGACAAGACAACAAGCATCTCTCTTTATAAGACTTGAGTCACGTAGTGTCTGTCTCGTATTGTAATGCCTCTTCTATTATGACAAGGCTAAGAGTTTGTTACTTTCAGAAAAGGAAGATTTAGTGCCGAGAAAGGGAAACTTCTGACCTGGGGAATTGTGGAAAAAAGATGTGAGATAGAGTTCAGCTTTTCCAAAGACCTTCCGCTTCCCCAAGAAACTTCATTTGTGTTGGATTTTGTTGTTGTTATTACATGTGTAAGAATTTAATAAGCAACTGAATTTTTGAAGGAGAAAGGGAAAAGAATATATACCTGATAATCCAACTTCGCACATGAGTTAGTGCATAAAAAATTCTGACTCTAAAAAGAATAAAGCTCTCAAACTAGAAAAACT
>NW_011888828.1:1489068-1504117 GCF_000151845.1 Pteropus vampyrus
TCCTTGGGACAGATAAATGTCATTTTGAGGAAAGGGGAAAGGGGTCTTCCTGTGCATAGTAAAAAAGTTTAACAGCATCCTTGGCTACTATCTACTAGATGCCAGTAGCACTTCACCTCATCCTCACCCAAATTATGACAATCGAAAATGCCCCTAGACATTGCTAAATGTCCCTGTTGGGGTAGACTTCTTGGTTCTAGACTCAGTTTACCTGGAACTCAATTTCACTCCTGGTGAATAACCACTGAAATATAGAAATAAACTCATAGACAATCACTTGAAATTTTCCTTTTTTCAAGGTATTTTACAAAAAAAAAAATCACTTCTTTTTTTACAAGGAAATTTCATAAACTGTAAAAACCCAAATTTCTCAATATTTGCCACATTAAAGAAAGGCTTTCTACATTTAGTCACCATGTAGAAGCGATAATCCTGGCAGTTTTCCCATTCTTGATATCAGAAAATTCACACAGAGCATTCCATAACAAAGCCCAGATATTGTGTTAATATCTGGGTTAATATTGTGTTAAGTTTTGAAATATCCTCCCTTAATATCAAATAATTATGGTTAAAATAAATCAAACTCTATATACTTAAGATTTGAACTGTAGGACAAGAATTTTAGGGCAAGAATTATAAAAATTAATCTTACTAACTTTACTTAATCTATAGAGTAATTGCTAAAGAAACAACCTTGCACAATGATTTCCAAAAAACAACATGCAGTTATTAAGTAGATAATCACTCTGCATTATTAGGTTTTGAGATGATGCCCTACAATGACTGTGGGATATTGGTTATAGATGACTGACATTTGTTTCCTTTCTGTCTTGGAGTAATCACCCTTTGGATTCACTCACACAAGTGCACGCGTATACACACACCCCTAATCAAACATAGAAACTAGGAGAATTTGAAAAAGAAACTATTAGACTTCTTGGTTCTAGACTCAGTTTACCTGGAACTCAATTTCTCATCGTTAACTATTGGACGTTTGATCCCTTTTTCTCTATAGCTCCTTCCCAAGCTAATGGTGCATTATTTTATTTTTAAAATCCAAGTCACAAAATAGAAAATACTGGGAATAGTAAGAATTCTTGAGGCCATGTGTTCCACTTTGATACTCTAATATTCATATTCAGATTTGCCTAGTCTGTAGAAGCATTGTATTCTGCTTCAGACAAGACAACAAGCATCTCTCTTTATAAGACTTGAGTCACGTAGTGTCTGTCTCGTATTGTAATGCCTCTTCTATTATGACAAGGCTAAGAGTTTGTTACTTTCAGAAAAGGAAGATTTAGTGCCGAGAAAGGGAAACTTCTGACCTGGGGAATTGTGGAAAAAAGATGTGAGATAGAGTTCAGCTTTTCCAAAGACCTTCCGCTTCCCCAAGAAACTTCATTTGTGTTGGATTTTGTTGTTGTTATTACATGTGTAAGAATTTAATAAGCAACTGAATTTTTGAAGGAGAAAGGGAAAAGAATATATACCTGATAATCCAACTTCGCACATGAGTTAGTGCATAAAAAATTCTGACTCTAAAAAGAATAAAGCTCTCAAACTAGAAAAACTTGAAGACTCGGCCAGACTCTTTTTTCTCAAGATCTCCAGCAGGTCGTGCCAGAACCATTAGAAATGCTTAGAATATCAACATATCCAAACATAGATCCACAATATCACTTTAACCAAATTTTGGCCAAAACTATCAGTTGTTGGCTTTCTTTACAATGAAATGATTTAATGACATTTTACAGGTTTATTACTCAGATTTTTTTCTCCTTGGAAACGGACCAGCTGATTGGAGAAAAACCTGTGCTGATAAGAATGAAAATGCGTCCCAACCTAATAAAGCTTTCTATGCTCTTCACCACGTGACGTTGTCCAAACTTAGTTTTGATTTCCCCCTACAAAGATTTCATATATGCTTTAAAATAAGCTATTAGAGTGTAGCAGACTCACTGATGAGCTCTGAAAGTAAAGGAACCAGAATCAGCAAAGATGCCTTACTCTGTGGGATGGAATTCAGAGACCCTGCCCTTAAGTTTTTTTCTAGAGGTTTAGGAAAACTCTCTGTGATTACAACAAGACGTTACTCTGTCTACCTTTTTATACTCTTTCCCCACCTGGCTTTCAAAATACCTTAATAAGTTTTTTACATAGTACTACATATTTGATTGGGATCTTGCCATGTACTTGGTTTTGTTTAGAGCTCTTCGGTTTTCAGCGTTTGGGTTGGGATTTTCCTTTTACAAGGTGTTAGGGCAGAAGAGAGGGTGTGTTCTATTTTTACTTTGTTTTTATTTTGGTTGCCACACTCTCTTCTAACCCTTCCCCTGGTGGTGACCCCTCTGAAAAGATGATAATCTCACTTCCTGCATCTTAAAAGAAATTTTTAACAGGTCAAGAATCTTAATCAGTAGTTTAGACAAATATTTAAGCCTTTTTTCCCCCTTTCCACTGACATTAAGTCTAAAATGAGTCAAAATATGACGTGTTCCATGAGCTCTTTTCAAATACCCTGGAAATAAGTGCATGGTTTCAGTTTGGTTCCGGAATAGTTCTTTCCAAAGAATTGCAGCTTCCTGAACTTCCTTACTTGTTAGCATTGTATTTCTAGAAAGCACACCAATGAAAACTTTTCACAACCTTAAAAAAATAAAATTTACCTGAAAGTTGCCGACCTGAATCGTATCTAAGAAACATGAAAATCTTCTTCCCAAGATCCATGGGTTAAAGAAATGGACAAGGACAAAATATAACCAAACGTATTTTTCAAAACCATTTGCTTCCAGATCCAAAATAGGAATCTACCTTCTTTTCTGATTCTGAAGCTGTAGAAAAAGACCAATTTAATTGTATCATTCCGTACTCTACCCTTGTGGTTGGATCTGAACCAGTGCGACAAGTAAGAAATCTCAAAGGAGAACAGAACAGTAGTTTTCTTTATTCTTGGAACACCTGTTAAGAGGTTATAGGGGGTTTTATATACAGCAAGTACAACTCCAGTCTTCTCTCTCTCAGGGTTTAAAAAAAAGCCTCATTAAAACATATCCTTTGCCAAACTTTCATTGCTCAAAAGAGTCAATGTAACTTTCAACCCTTAGGCACTCCGCAAATTGTGCTTTCAATCTTTCCAAGAGCCTTCTTGTAAATTCTGAGCCTTAAATATATTTCCCATCATTTTCTAGGCTAAAGTGGTTTCTGAATTAATATATATTTAACTACAATGGTGATTAAATAAGTTATTTCTTAATGAGCCAGTATATTATATGCATAGTTTGCTATCATAGTGTGTGTGTCTATGTGTGTGTGTGTGTGTGTGTGTGTGTGTGTGTATGTGTGTGTGTATAGTCATCTCATAAGTGTAACTGAGAGGTTAACATAACAAAAAATGTTCAGAAAAGTCAACAGGTAAGTAGAACTTTTTAAATAGAATAAAGATATTACATATTCAGTAATGGGAAACTTCCAATCAATATGGTAGACTGAGAATACCTCTATTCAAATAATACAGAAATTCTGAATAAAAATAACAACAACAAAGAAAATTAAACTGAAGGTGAAAACAGGAAAGGGAAAGACCTATGTATCAAGATAAGAGAGACCTTAAAACCAGAGTGATGAGCTGAAGGCAAATGAGCCACACTGTCAACCTCAGATACAGGCCCAAGAGGCTACGGTCTGGGTTCAACCTACTCGGGAAGGCAAAATATAAAAAATCAGGCCCACAAAAGATGGGGGGACAGGACTGTGGCTTCTGAATAAAGGTGGAAACATAAAGGGCTGCCCTACATGCGAGATAAGGTGTAAAACACTTCTGCCCACTAGCCTGGACTAGCTTTGGGAATCATACCTTCTTTCTGAGGCAGTGGATGAAAGAAGAGTTATTTGTGAGTTATCAAAGACTTAATCCCAGCCCATGTTCAGGTGTGGAGTCTATACTGGTCTCCTAAGTGACGGAAAAATCCAGGAGTGACATATTAACATAAATAGTGGTCTGAAACACTAAGATCTGTAGGGTCCTGACTGTTACCAGCCCCAGACCACTCTATAGGGACACAATGGCCCAGGGCATATAGGGCTTCTGAAGCAACCTCTGCTGCAGGGAGCAAACAACAAAACATGTCAAATTATAAAAGGTACAAGCCACCAAATGATGGGAGAACTGGCACCTCAAGAATTAGAGATAAATACATCCATTTGAAAAAGTATTTAAATAAATGATTATAATATTCAAAAGGATAAAGAGAGGGAAAGAAACCATAGGCAGTAGTACTACTGTCTTCATATTTGAGCATCATTTTGTCCATCAAAAGACAGAGGGGAGAGCAGAGAGTCCACTATTGAAGAAACTGCATTACATGGTACATGAGAAGAGCTCAATTGTCTGGTCTAAATAAGCAGTCTGTTTTCAGAGAGTTAGATACCCACTTCAGGAAATGCTGTTAGTTCATACAAGCGACATCAGGGATTACGTAGTCCTATAGTCTTTTTCCTTGAGAGGCTGCACTGACAAGAGTAAAAAATAATGCAATCTTCTTTGACTTTTTGGCAAACTTCAGGCTGGAAGTTTTATTTGCCCTCTACCAGCTTTAATCTTCTTCCAAAGGTGAGATGAGGGGCCTTGGGAAGGGTTTTGATTCTCTGCTCTTCCTTTCTAGTAAAATTACTCATTTGTTGTAATGTTTTCCAGTACTGATAAACTCTATAAAATTTTTTTCAAATCATGATGACCAAGTAGTTTCTTCTTTCTCTTGTTTCTGGTAATCTTCAAAGTAGAAAGAAATTCCCCAAGTAGAGCCAGAATTGCTATTCCTAAACGAGTCATCCCATAAACTCGAGTTACAATCTTGTCTTGTCTCTAACTAGATGCCTGATCTTGGGCAAGTTATCATAGTTTATTCATCTGTGACACAGGAGAAAATAGCATTTTCCCTAAAAACTTTTTTTGGAAGATTAAGTGATACAATAATCTCAGCAAATTCTAGTTTCCTCCCTGCCTGCCAGCTTTCAATCAATAATCTTGAATTACATTGGCTTGGTTCATCTATGAATCATAAACTACTTCTCATCTAAAAAATAGTCAAAAATAGATGATAGAGCAGTTGAGTTTGCACAATCTCTTTGGACTACCTCAGTGCTCAGTAATTTTATTATACTGCCTGTTATTAAAATCTGGGTTATTTGTAGCTTGCCATTGTTTAACCGGACATGCCGGAAGAAAAGGGGGCCTCCAGGAAAACCCTTAGGGACTTTATATTACCTACTTCTGAAATAAAAATTGAATATTTTCAGAGGGTGGTTGAGTTTCATTCAGGTCTTACAGATAAAATATAAATATATAACTGAGGATTAAATTGTACTGACTACCTAAGAGAATGCCCACTAAACAAAAGGTTCTATCCCTGTTATTATGAATCTAATCATCTTCTTGAATACAGAGGAGAACCTAACCCAGAATACAGAACCAAAAAGAAACTTTGCTAGGAGTGATTAATATAAAGTCAATATTCAGCATAACAGGCAATTTTGATAGAGAATAGTTCATTAAATAACTATAATGATATTATGTTTAAAGACAAATTTTCATTTAAGAAAAAAACTCTGAGACAAGATGAAGCCTAATAATCATTATAAACCTGAATATAGGAATAATTAGGTATCAAAAACCATGCATATTCAATTGAGCTTCAAAAAACTTAAGAAATAACAGTGCTTCAGATTTCAACCTAAAAAGCTTCAGGAAATCACAGAGGAATCCTAGAATTAACAACCAAAATGGAACAAGAAAACATGGCATTATCATTAGAAGAATTTATCTTATAAACATTTCTATATGATTCCCATAGGAGATACAGTGTATCATGTCATATATTTATCATGTCATATATCACATCACTCATAACAGCTGAGGTCCAAAATAGTAACACATCTACAGAAATGGTTCAAGAATTCAGCTTAATTTCTATTACTATTCTTGCTTGAATAATCATATTACCTTGATAGGCCCTCAAACCTTTCTCTGAAACTTTACAGAGAAAATAACAAAGAAATTCCATGTTCTTTCATAACACTAAGGAAGATTGATCGAAAGATTTATAAAATATGTAAAGTTTCAAGGAAAACTAGGCCTAAATATTCTGCTCCAAACTCTGAGAAGGTAGTGGAGGACCAAAAAAAAAAAAAAAAAGCCCTTCGAAACTATTCACAAAAATGTCTCCATCAATAGTACTTAAATGATCGGGCTTTACCATCTGGAATCAATTGTCCTATGATGGAGAAACAGATATTCTATCAAGTTTGCTTTGTGATCGAGTGGGCCAATAAGAAGGGTAGGGCCAACTCCTGAAACATGCAGAGACCTGTACGGAGATGAGAAAAGGGAAGGAAGATAAAGAAAGCAGATTGTTTTGAGCCAGAAATGAAATAAAATGAAATGAACAGGCTAGAAGTTATATTTTAGCCCACTCGTAAGCCATCGATCCTGTGGCAGACCAAGAACCACCACCGCACACTTAGTCCTTAGGTTTCTGATGCATAAGAGAAAGATAAGCATATTATTACTCTGTGTAATCCCCTAGAATATACGTCCCATGAGGTCAGTGGCTTTCATCTATTTTGTGCCTTGCATGAAGTAGATCCTCAGCTATTAATTGCGTGGATGGATGGATGGATGACGTTACTTCCTATTGAACTGTACCCCTGATTTGGATGACTTTCCCACGCCCTTTTAGGTTGACATCAGCCACATTCAAAGCCCTTCGGATTCCAGAATCTTGATTTGAACAGATGCTGTGCAAGCCCACCTCCTGCAGGCTAAGGATGTGTGACACGTGGAAAACACAACTCTATGGATGTGGAATTTATTCCTGACCTAAGCTGAGGTCCAATTTACCCCTAATATGTGAGTTATCAGGACTTTTATAAATTTTACTGCACTTGCTTTAAAAAAATTAAGTCTAATCTTTATAGGCAACTAATATTAAACAGAGTTTTAAACTAAACTATGGAGCTTGCTTTTATTTTCTGTTCTTTCTTTTTTAAATAAAGAAATATAAATTCAAACATATATAAAGAAAAGCAGAAGACCAATTTTGCATCTATCGAAATGATCATTGATTTTTCTTTTTCATTTTGGTAATATGGTGAATTACATTCATTGGTTTTCAAGAATTAATGCAACCTTTCATTTCTGGCATAATTCCCACTTTGTTATTATGTTATATCTCTTTGCATGTTATTGAATTTAATATGACAATATTTTATGAAGGATTTGGTATCTGTAATATTTTTGACAGGTTTTGGCATTAGATTATGTTGACCTCATAAACCTGGTTGGGAAGTATTCCTATCTTCTCTATTTTCTTAAAGAGTTTGTGTAAGATTGGTATTCTTTCCTTAAGTACTTACTAGAATTCACCACTGAAAGCTTCTGGATCTGGAATTTCCCTGGAGGCAAAGACCAGTTTTGATAACACACTTTATTCCGTCCAGATTCACCTGAGAGAATGTACAATAAACATTTTTTCCTGATAGTTTTAAATATACATGTAAAACTTTGATCCACTGTTACTCAACAGACAGTGATGGGGACCATCACTAATAACTGTAGAATTACCAAGTTCAAAAATTGATATTATGTTCACAGAAAAAATGTTCAGTTTCCTATTCTGGATGAAAGATGATCTGATTATACAAGATAAATAGAAGCTCAGTTAGGTAATCCATACCCAAATCCAGCAAGTCAAGGCTCAGAGACTGACTCTGCCAATGCTTTCCAGAGCACACTCGGGGTAATTTGTCTGCTCTGTCCCTGGCACTCATGATTACTGCCCATGTTCCTAATTTCCAGTAAAAATAAAACACCACTAAAACAGCCACAGCGTTGAAATCGGTTCAATAAAATAAAAATTGCCAAGAACAGGCAGATTTGGATTATTACAGATATAAGTAATTTTTGTTTTTAATCCCCCCCATTCTCAAATCCAGGTTAGATTTTTGGGACTGTTTCATTCACGTGCATAGCCAATATATGTAGATGACTCCATACAAATATGTATATATTTTTTTATTTGTCATTTTGTATTTTTCTATTCTCTATTATAAATCTCAACAAAAAATACATTTTTCTATTTAAAGAACTATGAAAATGTCTTAGATTTAATGTATCAAAAAACATTCAAATGTGTTCCTATCCATAAAGGAATAAGGCTGAATTGTAATGAATGAACTAAAACATATTCATTTTTTCTGTTGGCTTCACACTTATTCCAGTGAGTTTACAGTCTCAGTTTATGTAAGGGACCCTTCTCTTAAAATTGCCTTCAGAAGCTACACCCATCCTCCTGACAGTGCTCAGTGGAGTGATCTGGATTACTGTTAACAGATGAAAGTCATTAAAGGCTGTGCTGGATATTCTCTATTTGCCCCTATGTAATCACTCTCCATGCCTCCCACTCTGTGTACTGGGAGACTGATCCATAAGGGCTGTGTTAAGGCTCTCTGCCTCTCTGGCTCTCTCCCAAGTTTGTCCAAAGGGAAGTTTGAAGGCAAAGAAGAGAATGAGCTCAGAGATGCAACTGCCTTCCTTCTCTAAAGTCCCCATGTCCGGTGGGAGAGCTGTCACCTCCATCTCATTCTACCTTCCAATGGCAGCAGCTCCTTCTTTTTATCCCTTTCAGGCCCAAAGAATGTAAGGGCTCCCTCTACCTCTTCTTGGTTTCCCATTATCTTTTCCTCATCTTTTGTAAATACAGTTGACCCTTGAACACTGTGGGAGTTTAGGGCGCTGACTCCTGTGCTGTTGAAAATCCATATGTAACTTTCAACTACTCCAAAACTTACGCTGTCCATTGGTATTAGTGGGAGATTGGTTCTGGGACCCCATCCCCTTGTACATACCAAACAAAATCCATGGATGTTCAACTTCCCTATATAAAATGGTATAGATGAATGCATATAGTTGGCCCTCTGCATCTGTGGACTCCCAATTGTGGACCCGCACAGTGGAACAACAATCCATGTTGTTCAAGGGTCAACTGTAGACCCTTTACGAAAGACTCTTCAATTACACACACACACAATGTGAGTCAGCAATATGTTTCTCGTCCAAACCTTGACTGATAAAGGAGTCAAGACTGCTGAAGGCTGAACAAGCTGGATGATCAAACAGGGTAACGTGTCTTTTACTACAAAAGACAGACTATGTAATCATATGAGTAATTTTTTGACATTGCCCATTTATTGGCTCTGAACTACTTTCCAAAAGAAGAATTCCAAAATTGTTTAGAGTATATTCTAAACATCTAGTCTCCAAAGGTGACTATTTTGATGGAAGCACTGTTCATTTAGCTGTTAAAGTTCTGGGTGTGTCTTGTTCTTAAACATTTCATAACATTATCATCACATTTTATATCTGTTTATCATTTCCCATTAAAAAATAGGTAAATGCATAATCAAATTTTTAAGCTATTCAGGTTCAGATAGTAAAAACAGGAAACAGTTTATTACTAAAAAGAGAAAGGGAGAGAGATTGAGAAATAGGTATTTGAGGATAGACTGGACATCATGGGGTACTATGAAAGAAATAAGATTGTTTCCAAAAAACATTCATTAAGTAGACAGACATATGTAAAGTATTTTCATGTTGCCAGGATCATGTTGTCTATGTAAAATATGCATATGCTTGAAGAATCATTTATTTCCTTAGACTCTTCAAGAATCCTTTTTCTTTTTTCAGAGTTTTAATATTTAAGACAAAAAGTTGAAACCTGACCGGGTGGCTAGTTCTCTATTTGGAGCCAGTTAATTTCATAAAGCTGGTGTTAAGCTATGGTTCTTTCTTTTCTCTGTACATAATGTACTATATTGAGCCATATTTGTGCTTAAAAAACATGACAAGCATTTTGAGTGTTCCCAATGTTTTTTTATTTAGATTTGCACAATCATAGAAATTAGAGATGGAAAAACTAGGATTCTTCCTCTTAATGTGAACCTTGGTCCGAGCTTGATTCTCTTTTTCTGATTAATGATGCCTAGGGGTGGAAGGGATGTTAAAAAAAAAAAAAGCCCTCTGGGCAATTGCTCCCATTATTTCAGGATTTCTGGACTAGGGTTATCTCTTCAATGGAGCATCATTACTCTAATGATTTACCCTGGAATCCTAACAAATAATCTCTTTCTCTTGGCATCACATATACTTCAAACTTACTGATTGACAGAGACTGTGCCTCTATCGATTGCAGTATGTTTGAACAAAAGATGGTATCACTGCAATTAACTATAATAGCAAGATTGGCCTAGAAAAGGCAATGGTGTGGAACTATCCAGTCCCCTGCATTTGGGGCCATGGAGACAACCAAATTCAGCCTGTCTTTTAGTCATATTTAATTCATATGATGGAGTATTGGCACACACCACATAGAATCTTATGTAGGTTCTTTTAACAATGATCTATATATTTAACTCCTCTAACCTATGCAATAACTTAATGTTTCTATTTCTTTTTCTCACCCGTGAGGCACAATGGACTTTTAAATCCTATATTACTTTGGAGATTCTAATTTTGCTTTCCTCTCTCAAGTATAGCTCCGTATTAGACTCATGTAGCTGAGAGGAACTTTGTAAATCATCTAGTTGCTAACCCTATTTCACACATGAAGAAGCTAAACCCGAAGAGTTATTTGACATTATTTTATCTGAGCTTTCTCTTGTTTTCACTAACAAGACACAATATAATTTTAAGAATAACCTTTGAGAAAGAATATGAGCTACTTCCCAGGAGTTTAAGCCAAATATTTTTTTAACAACCTGAAATTCTACTAAATGTCTTATTTATTTCAAATCAGTTCTTTCAAGACCAAACTCATTGTTGAGGCTGTCCCATTCCCATGTAAATAAACTGAGAGCAGATCAAGACTAATATGGTCATTATATGCATGTTAACTAGCGTATTTCCATAGCTATATTTCCATATATTTCTCTTATCTTCCCAGCCAGATTTTAAGTTCTTTGTTCTTTCTTTCTCCCAATATGCCTAGTCTCATGCTTTCCATGTAATCAAGTAGATTGATTGATGGAAGATATTGGCAACCCAGAATCCACAGCTTTTTATTCCATAATGATCATGCCTATATCAGTTTAGAAAAAAATAAATTAATATTTATTTTGCTTTAAAAATATACAGAAATGAGTTCATTGTTCTTAGCAGAAAGAATCCAACACATATCTGAGGAACATTTGCTTAAAGGCAAACACGAGATTTGAACATGGCATGAGAAGAACTGTAGTGACTATTTGATTGGTTGGCATTGTCTTCAGTGTTCAGCCTAAGGCTAGCACTTATAATCAATTAGTGCAATAAAGCAGGTAAAATGCTTCCACTTCAACTAAACCTGTAAACTCACAGGATAACCTATTTATGCTCTTTGGCTAGAAAAACTGCAAAAAGGTAGTTCTAATGGAATAGACTTACTGTTAATTACAAATGTCTCCTGTCTATAGTTCATTTGATACTTATTTTTCTGCTTTGTTTAAATAGAGGTCTCCATCATAAGAACTTCAGTTTGCCTAAAATATTAATTAGTTAAACCTAAAAATGTTTCCCTCTGTGTTTTTTGTCTTACATCCATTGGAAAGAATTTTTAATAATAAGAAAAAATTAAAGTTTATACTAGAGAACATTTTCCTAAGTCCATTTGGCCAGGTCAGTAGGTTTGGAATTTGGCAGTGCCTATAAATTTTATTTAATTTCATTTCACTTTGTAGTTTGCTGAGTGAACACAACTAAAGAAATCAGAGAATAATCAACTAGGGGCATTTTAAAAATAGATTGCCTATAATATGGAAGAAAATACAGCAGAGTAAAATTGAGCTGAAGACAAGGGAACAATTCAGAGGATTAAACAGAGTTTTAGAAAGACAGGTACTGACAAAGTATACAGGATAAAAAGACTCGAAAAGGATTATTTTATTCTTTGTGGATAAACTGATATTTGTTTCCAATAGAACGTAGTCAATATTTAGATGGACTTTACTAAAGGGATATCTTAATGAAAGTATAAATTGGAATTTAAAAAGGGAAATGAGAAGTTTGAAGGATTTAGAGAAATTATTTCATGTTCAGACCACAAACGGCTATAGCTTTTTGATTATCCGCTTTTTGATTATCTGAAGAGTGAGACCATTTCATCTCTCAATGGACATCTTCATTTCCAAGGGTTCTCAAGGGAGTCATGAACTTCATAATTTTTCATCAACTGAGAATGACTAAAAACAACATGGCATACTGGCGAAAGGTGATCAACCATATATACGGGAGTGTCAAAGGGCACGTAAACATGGACTGAATCACGCACAGTTCCAACACATGCGCTATTATCATAAGAAAAGACTGACTTCAGGAGAATGGCCAATTTTAATCTGAACTTCCTTCTAGATATCTTGGGAACAAGTGCTCAGTACAAATCAAGGCTGGTAGGAAGAGCAGACCCGTTTCCTCCAAATAAGCGTGGGAGACCTACAATGTCAGACTTCACAGCGACAGAAGGGAAACTTGCAGGTTCTCCTCATCTCTCCTCAATCTCGGGCAAATAGAGTGTAAGTCAGACACAAAGTGAAGGCTAGATAACCTGTCCACGGAAGATTTCCACAGGCATGTTTACATGAGATGGGAGTCCTATAGGGTGGAGTGTGCGAGGTAATAATTTGCCTTTGTGAGGCAACCAGCCTCAGCATAGTTTAAAAATTCATCCTAATTTAGCTCAACGGACCTTTTTTTTGAGTCCTTATTATGTAGCAAGCTTTGTAACACAATTTAAGGCTCAGAAGGGGGCCAAAATAAAAAACAAAAGAGCAACGAGAAAGGTGGTTTGCTCCCAGAAGTGGAGCAATGAAATCAGACAGATCACAACCTGCACTGTTTTGTCTTCCTAAGAAAGAACGCTGCTTAAGGACAAGGATTTTGGGTTGAAAAACTAGCTCAGAAATGCTTATTCTGCCCTTTGGCGAGGACCCCCGGGCACAGACCCCAGCAAGTGTCCCCTGGTGCACACAAAACATGGTCGTCCTCTCAAGAGGGTTAATGAGATCAAGAACAGTTTTCTCAAAGCTGTGCCTGGAAAATTCGTGGAGAAATACCAGGATAATTTGAATTTGTAATAGGCAAAAGGAGCCACGAAATTAGCAATATTCTCTTAGAAGTTATTATAACTCTGGACTTGGGAAATGGTATTTGACAATTTGACTCATGATATTTATTTGTCAAATTAATTCAGTGTGGCTCAGATATGAGTGTAGCCATATGAATGAAAAATAACCAATTAGCAGGAAGAGGAGAAAAAAAGAGATATCTCCTGCAAAGATGAAATAATAGCTCTTAGAACACCATAAAGTCCTAGATTTGTTGGATTTGCTTTATATCATGGGAGTTAGGTGTCCTGACTTTGTATAACAACCTACTGAGTACTTCTTCATGGATAAACCTTAGGTATCTAAACACAATCTGTCCAAAATCAGATCCATTATTTTAAAATTCCAATATAGAGCACAAAGGTAGAACTGACTATATTGTGGATGTCAAGAAAAGCTTCACAGAAAAACTGAAAAATTGGAGTCCCCAAGATAACTTTCCCAGTAGAGCCCGAAAAACCCAGTGCTCTGCCTTCTCGTTGCAGCTCTTGTACTATAAATAAGTCTTCTTCCCACGGTCTTTTCAGTATCCTGTTTTCTACTTTTTGTTGGTGCATCAGCTGTTTAAAATAGCCCCCAAGCATGGTGCTGAAGTGCTGTCTAGTGTTCCTGAGCAGAAGGAGGCTGTGGTGTACCTCACAGGAAAAAATGTAAGTGTAGTGATAAGTTCATTCAGGCATGAGTTACGGTGTTGTCAGCTATGAGTTCAATGGCAAGGAATCAACAATATATACTAAAGCTTATCTCTTTCTATACTAAATAAGGTACCTTTAAATAGAGACACACATAAAACAAAGTCATGTATTGATCGGTTAATAAAAATGTGACCAGAGGCTTTCAGGAACCCAGCCTATACGTCCACTAGGAGCAAGGGTTCAGTATTCGCTAATTAGATGTTCACAGTGACTTTGTAAGATATAATTACTGCAAATAATGAGAACTGACAATATATGTGGAAGGCTAGAATGAGCTGAGAGACACATCAGTCCTAAATGAAACTTCTAATTTACTCAAAATTTTTTATTACATAAGTATATAAGGTGCAGGATGAAGTATTACTTTTTCAGCTTTTATTTGGGTTTCTGAAGCCAGAGGAAAAAAAAAAAAGATTTTCCCTTTGAACCACATTGATCCAGTGACTTCAGTCACTTGAACTGAAGATGGAACATACATCCTGGGGTCAGAGTCCAGGGTCCCAGCCTGCCATATGCTTGCTCTGTGATCTTAAACAAACATTTGCCCCCTCTGAATCTGTATTCCTCATCTATGAAAAGAGGCAGTGACACCATGTGACCTGTCAGATGCCTATCTGCCCTGACAGTCCATGATTCCGCAGCCAGTCCCAAAGCAAGAGGCACTGTGCCATCAGTTGTGACTTCAGAACTACATAGTCTTGTGAAGAAGGATTTGCTGGAATGCATTTCCTGTATTTGTTAGAGCAACATGAGGTTAGATTCATTAGATTTTTGATTTAAAGATTCTGCAACTCTTGTGTAATTTTAACTTCAATGACAGAAAAAAAACCAAAAGAAAAACGGAAAAACGAAAAAAAAAAATTCCCCCAACCTTTCAAAACTAAAGGCAATAAAAAAAAAAAAAAAAAAAACAGCACTAAGAGAAGAGTGTTTGATTGTAATTATTTGAAGCAAATGGCTTGACTGATCGAGGCTATACGCAAACAATGAGCATGCCAGGCTCCCTTGAGTACCCTGCTCTGTCTTTCAGGTCTCTCCAGAGGATCCCAGCATATCTTACCAAAAACTGTGTGCTCTATTAAGCACTTGGCAAAGAACTGGATGGACATGTGTGACCCAGACGTTTTGCATGGAAGGTTAGGCCTCCCGGATGGAATCCTCATCTT
>NW_011888828.1:1504167-1518916 GCF_000151845.1 Pteropus vampyrus
ATATATGTGGAAGGCTAGAATGAGCTGAGAGACACATCAGTCCTAAATGAAACTTCTAATTTACTCAAAATTTTTTATTACATAAGTATATAAGGTGCAGGATGAAGTATTACTTTTTCAGCTTTTATTTGGGTTTCTGAAGCCAGAGGAAAAAAAAAAAAGATTTTCCCTTTGAACCACATTGATCAAGTGACTTCAGTCACTTGAACTGAAGATGGAACATACATCCTGGGGTCAGAGTCCAGGGTCCCAGCCTGCCATATGCTTGCTCTGTGATCTTAAACAAACATTTGCCCCCTCTGAATCTGTATGCCTCATCTATGAAAAGAGGCAGTGACACCATGTGACCTGTCAGATGCCTATCTGCCCTGACAGTCCATGATTCCGCAGCCAGTCCCAAAGCAAGAGGCACTGTGCCATCAGTTGTGACTTCAGAACTACATAGTCTTGTGAAGAAGGATTTGCTGGAATGCATTTCCTGTATTTGTTAGAGCAACATGAGGTTAGATTCATTAGATTTTTGATTTAAAGATTCTGCAACTCTTGTGTAATTTTAACTTCAATGACAGAAAAAAAACCAAAAGAAAAACGGAAAAACGAAAAAAAAAAATTCCCCCAACCTTTCAAAACTAAAGGCAATAAAAAAAAAAAAAAAAAAAACAGCACTAAGAGAAGAGTGTTTGATTGTAATTATTTGAAGCAAATGGCTTGACTGATTGAGGCTATACGCAAACAATGAGCATGCCAGGCTCCCTTGAGTACCCTGCTCTGTCTTTCAGGTCTCTCCAGAGGATCCCAGCATATCTTAGCAAAAACTGTGTGCTCTATTAAGCACTTGGCAAAGAACTGGATGGACATGTGTGACCCAGACGTTTTGCATGGAAGGTTAGGCCTCCCGGATGGAATCCTCATCTTAAGAATGTGTGCAGGATTAAGATGTAATCCATTGTTTCAAAGAATACAATGATGCACAAAATAAATGTTCAAGTTTATTTTTCCTCTAAAGAATTCTTTAACTGTAGAGGAAACATTAATAAACAGAATCTTTTACTTAACAGAAGGTATCTCTCTTTAAATTGTCAGAGGGTAACCCTAGGTAGTAATGGAAAAGATGAAAAGATTAAACACACACACACACACACACACACACACACACACTCACACGAAAATCTCCTTGCCTTATCTTTTTCTTTAGCCAATAAGAAAGTTGCCATAGCAATATGCAGGCCCATACCTAACACCTGTGGGGGTTGGCCGCCTTCTCTTCCTCCATCTCCATCCTAAATTTGGAGGGGTCTTATATGCATGAGTACACCTACCAGCACATAGAGACAGCAGAGTCAATACTGAAAAAGATAGACCTGTGGAAGAATCCCTTGCAGGCTCCAGTAGGGGGCTCTGGGCCCCCAGGCTAGGGAATTCTGAGATACTGGGCACTCAGAGCGTGGCCTAAAAGTGGAGCACGGGCTCCGCGCCAGCATCTCTCCTTAGCTCCTCAGGCGCTTCAACCCATAGGGGAGGGACACGGCTGAACCGGCAGATGTACACCTCTCTCAAGAAGCAATTTTATTCTTTCTCCACATATGATAATGCACATGTCTTTTCATGGTTTTCCTAAACACCCTTTCAATTCTAAATGTCTCAGCACATTAAAAGTTGTCCCTTTTGGAGGTTTTAAAGCACAAGAGTATATTGCAATGTGTATAATATACCTGTAAATGTATGAGAACACACTAGACTAGACTTTTAGGGGTAATAGTAAAGAGTTTCTTCTATACAGAAGCAGCTCATGATCTAAATAAATAAAATTAATGTTTCACTGAGAAACAATGTACACTCCTATTCACATTTATGAAATACAGAAATGCATAATCGCTGTTCTGTCTTCACTGTTCTAACCACCTCCTGGAAGTACCGTGAAAGTTCTATGGCTGTGGCAACCATGTCTGTCTCTGGCGCCTGGCCCAGTGCCTGGCATCCAGTGAATAATCAATAAATGTTTGTTGAATGAATAAATTTACTTCACTCTTTTTATCTGCAGAACTTCAGCGTGTTTGCTCTCAACAATTGGTTTAATTCTGAAGCCCACACAGTAGACCTGTGCTTCCTGTCCCATATCTCCTTCTGGAGCTGTTTTTAATCTTAAGAGACACATCTAGCCACATGGTGTGTCACCACCATTTGCTCAGTTAGCCTACATTATGAGGATCCGACCTACTCACACAGTACTCTTTGAAATGTTATTGAGTTTTCAGCTCTTGATTTAGGCAACAGACTGAGCTCTAACGGCAGCAGCAGTGAGCAGACGATCGTTAGACGGAAGACAGCTGAGGGTGGGGAGATCCAGTCATCACCGCTCCCTCAGAGCGTCTCCATGACATGCCAAAGGGTCCCGCAGCGTTGGCTGAGAAGCAACCAAAATCCACGGCCTTTCAAGGTAGTTTACTTTGCTCTTGTCATCTTTCCTTCCAAAAATGTCGTGGCACCCCGAAGTCTACATGTCAAGCCGAGCAACTGCAGAAGCAGAGGCAATGGCACCATCGAAACTGTTGGAAGCCAAGGCACAGAAGAGCGGTAGGATCTTTTTGGTTGCTTTTCCAAAAATAAGGGGTATTTGAAGCATTTAAATATTTATTAATTGACATTTATCATCCCATAACTAAAGAAAACATCCAAAACAAAAATCCTATTGAAATGACAAACTTAGTTAAAAGACCTGTAATCATGTCGTCATTGTGTCCTGTTAGGTGACAAGAAGTCAGGTACAAAACCACATGCAGCGCACTCAGGGCCAGCAGTCAGTCAAGATGCCGTATGCGGCCATCTGGGACCAGGACCAGGAAACAGCCGCTTCCTAAGTGCCCCTTGTTGCACTGGTCCCTCCTCTGGAGACTCTCAGTCCCCACCATCCAACCACTAAGGGGTTACAACGGGTCAGTGCCCTGATACATAGGCCA
Source organism: Pteropus vampyrus (assembly GCF_000151845.1). NCBI lineage: Eukaryota > Metazoa > Chordata > Mammalia > Chiroptera > Pteropodidae > Pteropus > Pteropus vampyrus. The sequence goes on from NW_011888828.1 coordinate 1,507,125, forward strand.
TTCAAAAATTTTAACGTCATCACTAAATAAGATCCTAATTTTTAAAACTTACATATACTTCATGTGTATTTGTGTATGAGAGAAGGTTGGGGGTTGGGGGAGAGGAAGAGGGGTAGGGGAAAGAGAAAGGGGAGAGACAGAGAGAGGAAGAGAGAGAGAAACACACCAAAATGCTTAGTAGTGATGATGCTAAGAGTTTGAATTGTGAGTGATTTCTGTTTTCTTCCTTGTGTTTTTAGGATTTTCATAGTTTTCTACATTAAGTATATATTTTCTTTACGGCCAGAAAAAAAGAAGAGCAAGAATGTTATTTGTTGAGAGAGAATCTTAAAGGAAACTTAAATCATCTCACTGTCACTCATACCTAGTTCAGTCCTGATAGCAATTTACTACATCTGATTCTCACTCAATTCAGCAATTGCATCTTGGATGCTGACTAGGAGCCTAGCATATGAGATACCCAGTCATAGAAAACATGACCTCTGTCGAGGAGTTTCCAGTCCAGCTGGGTGGTAAGACACAGACACAGACACACACACGCATGCGTGCACACATGCGCACACACACACACGCACACACACCACGCCCTTCCGATCTTTGCTCAATAGCTTTGTCCTGAGGAGGCCCACCTTGACCAGCATGTTTAATACAGCAGCCCCCCTCCAACTCGGCACACTGGATTCTCTTTACCCAGCTTTAGTCTTTCCTTTCCCACTTAGCATGTCTGAAAGAGCCCCGGGACCAGGCATTCACGGTGCCCGTCAAAGCTGCAGGCCGTCCGAGAGGAAGGAGTACGGCACAGGGGCCTGGACAGTTCTAAGACAGTGCTATGGAGAAGGGGGACAAAGGGACAAGGAGGAAAGGAAATGCCAAACCAAAAAGAAATGATTTACCTAATCCTCAATGCCTGTCCTTGAGGAAGAATGAAAGACAGCGAATACCAAGCGGGGTTTTTTGCTCGTTTGTTTTATTTAAATTAAAGAGCGCTCCGGTCATCACAGAAAGTACGTCACTTGCCATCATAATTTCAGGTGCAGAGAAATTTAATTCTTTAATTCCAGTGGTTATAAGCTAAGGTTCTCTGATCAGAAATAGACTTAAATGGAAGGTCCACACGCACTACCTCTGTGGCCCTGGGGAAGTTACTCGACAACTCAAAGCCTCACTTTCCCCATCTGTAAAGTGGGGAGAATAGCAGAGCCCACTGTAAGGAACTGAACGAGGGAGTGAGTATAGAGCGCTTCACCCAGTGCCTGGCAGGGAGGAAGCCCGTGGCTTTCTCAGTGGTGGCTATGCTACAAAGAGGAGCACAGACCTGCAGGATAAGTCACCTCTCTCCCTTGGATGTTTCCGAGCACACAGCCTCTCCTCGGGTCCTCTGTGTGCAGAGCTGTGACTGCACATCGGGCGGAGATGTTCCCAACATCTGTTGCTGTGTAAGACATTCATCTTCACTGACCCCCACCCGCTTCCCTGCTGGGAGAGCCTGCCTTTGTTTCGCCAGTCCCTGTAATCTCGCTGTGCATGTTTGACAGATGCTAGCAGAACAAGCGATGAAACTTGAGTGGACTCATGCGCCCAGTAGTGAAGATGTCTTCAGTATCCCTGGGACCTGGAGAAATTGAACTGCAAACAGCTCTACTTTCTTCCTCTCCCCATATCTGCAGACTACCCCTGGAACTGCTCAACTTGTGGAAAGAAGACCCAAAGTGAGTGTTCCCTACAGCTATCAGGAGACCCTCAGAGCAGTCGTTTTTCTCAAAAGGGGGGAAATCAACCTGCTTCATCATGCCAAGGTGTAGGGGTGTGTCTGGGATTGAGAAATGTTCAAGTACTCATATGAAGAGTTTTAGGAAGGTCCCATGGAAGCAGGTAGTAGTAGCCTTTTCAAGAAATCAACTTGACCGTAACATTCATGCCTCAGTGTTTTCTTAAGCAAAGTACCACTCTTCTTGGTAGTCCTCAGAGAAATGAGAAAAACATATGTTTCACTGACTTCTTGAATTCGGTTTTGCCTACATGGGACGACAAAGGTCAACTGTCTTCTCTGTCCCAAAGGAGAACAGTTGGTGGTGGTGTCAGACCACATGGGTTAGCATCTTCCCTGCCCTCCCTGTGCTTAAGATATGGGCTGTCAGCCTGTGAAACATTTCTATTCCATGGCATCACAATCGATCATTAGAAATTCAATTTTACTTTACGTTTGTCCAGTCCCTCAGGTGACGCATCACTTAGTCACTATAGTTAGCATACCCACTTGTCTATTTTCTCTCCAATCCAAGCAAAAAAAAACAAATAATATCATGAATCTAAAACTAGAAAAAAAAAAGATTCTAATTCTCTAGTCCCAGAACTGAATGCATTTTTAACTCAATTTTGAACCAAAGCTCTTTTGTTTTTAAGTCTCTTGAATCTATCTAAAGCTGAACCAAATCTAGTTTCTTAATTATTAATCTGGAACTACAACAGAATATGAAAATATTCTCTGAACCAAATGAGCCCCAAACCAACTCTTCATGCCATTTGAATTGTGAAACATCATAGTGTCACATGCTTCTTTTGGAGTAGGGTGGGGCATGGAGGCCTGAAAACAACTGAATATTACCGAAATGAGAATTGTAAACAATGGTGGAGGAAAAAAACTGGAAGCCACTGGCCAGAGTCGAGTGAGAGGTCTGAAATAAATGAGACCACAGGCCCACATTAGTTAACATGCTGCAGTTAGGTAACACCAGAAATAGGTCAGGTCAAGAGTTAGCACCAGGTAAGAGGCCAGACATAGGGAAGAGTAAGGAGTAGCAAAGGTAATGGGCTGGGTAAGCAAGAAAGAACCAGATGGACCACACAAAAGGCCAGCTGAGGCAGAGTTTAAGAATCTGGGTCAGAAACTTAGAAATTACGGAAATAGAGGAAGAAAGCATAAAATGTAAGAAAGTGGATAAAAAGAATCAATATTCAAAAAGATATTGATAATTGTATAAAGTTCTCCGGTTATGGAAAAGATGAGAGCTGACTGCCTTAGCCAGACTAGCTTAAGCTCAGATGGCCAGGGGGTGGCTGTGACAGTTTCCTGAAGGCTAGCCTGATCCCTAAACTGGGCTTCAAGAGTCCACATCCTACATACAGCACATGCTCTTGAAACATGATTTTCGAATAAATGAATGAATGAATGAATGAATGAATGGATTCCTACAGACCTGAGGTATGAGTTTACTATTTATTTTTTTAATTTGTACAATGCATAGCCCACTCAGGCAAGAATAAGTATGTGAAGATAATAGATCCTCCTTCTATAGGTACAGGACTCTTGAATCTAATAATCAGGTAAATACTACATGGGATGTCTCTTTAACACTATCTAGATGGGTTCTTTAAATCTAAACTGAATACCGGTGACCAAAAGGTGTTTTAAAAAGATACTCTTCACGCTTTTATATGCCCAAATATAAAGCATGTGTGGAGGGTTCTGATACCAACATCTGGTTCATCCTCTCTGAGAAGTGACCACAGGAGCAACCATGGTGTCATTCGGATCGTTTTCTGAATGTCCCAAGTATCCTTATCCCCAAAGCCTGTTTTGTCCTCTACGGCTATTCTTTCTGACATACCTATGAGTCTCAGGCTCCGCCATCCCCCTGCGCCTACCTTTCACAGTAGCCGTGTGAAGAAGCTCACTGTTTTAACCTGTGTCTCACGCTTGTCCACCTCTGTCCTTTGCTCAGTGCACTCCCTCAGCACTGAGGAAGTTCAGTGCTGGGATATTCTCTCTCATCTCTGTTTCCTGGATTTAAATCTTACCATTCCAGATCTCAGACTCTTTCTTGGGCTGTGATACTTCCAAGTGGCCCTACCCACGGGACCTGAAGTGCTACTTCAGCAACTTTTCTGCACACCCTGCCTTTGGGTCAGATGATCATACTCAACCCAAGCCCATTTCGTTTTGGAAAAATTTTTCAACTGTACAGCACCCTCAAGAAGAAGCACTGAACATGTGAGCAAACTGCCAAGATCAGAGAGAAAGAGAGGCTACATTCTACAATGAGCCAGAAGTGATGACTTGGGGACGTTTCCACAATACACAACCCTCTACACAAAACCCTAAAAACCATTCTACTGGATTGAAAAAGGATGTGACTATCTAGAGAGAGCACAGGGAAATTTTAGGGGCGATGGAACTTTTCTGTAACCTGATTGTGGTGGTGGTAACACAAATCGATAAATGTGTTAAAACTCATGAAACTGTACACCAAAAGAAAGAAAAAGTCAATTTTACTGTATGATCTTTTTTTCCTCCACAAAAAAAATTTAAGTGTTCTACCAGAGAAGTGAACTATGCATTAATAATTAGTCATTATTTTTCTGAAAATAGCCTTCAACCAGGGTCAGATTAATGACTTACCTTTTACACTTTTCCAGCTCCAAGATGATAAACAGTGTTGGTTTTGTATTTGGGAGTGAGGGAAGGGGGTCGAGGAAAGAGAATGTTTTATGCCAAACAATACTGTACAGTTTGAAAACTTTGGCATTAGTGTATGTAGCACCAGACTTAATTTGCAATTTCCTTTCTCACATACCTTAAAACAAGACCTTAATACAAATATAACATACAGATTTTATATATAGCTTTTCTTCACCTGACCTAGACCTTTATATTTATTTTCATTCATTATTTCTTATCTAATTAGTTTAGTTATTTCAACTAAACCTGGCTTCAGGTGATGTAGGCAATTTGTTTCAGAGCCATAAAACTATGCGTGTTTTTATTGTTACTAGCGTTTTCCAAAGTATGCACTAACTTCATCATTTGCAACATACGTTATCAGGTTAATAATTCATTTCTATATTATTAGCGATTTGATGACTACGGTAAAACCTAGATATGTGGATCGTAAATTATCTAAAATGGTATCTTTTCCATTGTTTCTTCACATTAATCTAATTTCCATCCTCATCAAATTCTATAATAATCCTAATTGAAATCCAGGAGAGGTAGTTAAAATTTAGGCTCATGTGAGAAAGGATTTAAATGAGTTCTTAATGGAACCCAGAGACCTGCCAAATTTAAAAGCCGCCTAATTCCTAGCCAGGTTATAAAAGACTTTCAACGCTGCAAAGGTGCAGCCCAGATTCTCAGCAGATCTTACTGAGGGCAGTGGTGACCAGGCCAGATTTGGATTTTGGTTTTGTTTTTTTTCCCATAGAGAATGCAAAACAAACAAAATGTAGAAACTCTCCTCTTATTAAAGTTCTAATACATTCACTCATCCAGGTTATGAGACACACTGTCTGTTGTATGGTGTGTCTCTATTTTGTATCACAGCACTTGGGATATATAATCAAACACACAAAAAAAATCGACGAAAATACGGAGTTTAAAAAATCCTTAGCAAAGTGTTCATGCTGAGGTCACTTCTATGCTGAATCAATGTATTCTCTGCACATGAAATCACTGGATTTTAGAAGGGCAAAATTCCAAGTCTCAAAAAAAAAAAAAATGTTTCTGTTAAGGACAGAACTGTTATACCACAGTCATCTCAGTTCTTCGCCTCAGTGAAAACTGCTATAATGGCAGCAATCTGACGTAGGGGAAATTTAATCGCGGCTAGGATAAAACTAAAAATCACTACATAAAAAGGGGGGACAGCTTTTTAAATCACATACATCTAAACTTCCACAGCTTTAAAAATGCTTTGATTTTGGCTCAATTACTTTTCTTTCTCTGGGAAGGATTTTAATGACAAGATACAAGAACCTTTTCCTCCTTGACAGACAATGCTGTCTTTCCCAGATTTTTCCACCAATGGCTCACTGAAAAATTCTAGATGGAAATCTGAGGAAATTTCTGCTCACAAAGGAATATAGCTCTGGAAAACTTAATATTCACAGTTTCCCAGTGTAACATGCAAATAATCACCACATACAAATAGGGGAGAACTATTTCATGGTTGTAATATAGAGGTCACATTCCGAGACATTTTTTGGTGCTGCTATACCAGATAGCTAGCATACTGCTCTGTGAGAGTATAGGGGACTCAGTAATCATCAGTTCGGTAAACCAGCCATGAAACATTGTCCTACATCCAGTGCCTATAACGAATCAGGATGAGTCTGAAAGAAACCGGGCAACGGCACTAAAAGAAGCTGTCTCATTCTGTCTCCCCTTCTCAGCCATCCACATGTGACTGTTACTGCAGGATGCCAAAATGATTTCTCTTGACAGACTCTCATATTTTCTTAGCCTGACAACAGCAATCTCATTATTACTGACCCATTATAATAAGGAAAAAGTCCACTTCAAACTGTCATTTCTAACAGTGGTGATGATTTTGTGCAGTCATCCATATTTTCCCGGGCTCACTTGTGACCAGCTGGTAGAGAAAAGGCATAAGCTGTGGCCAAAGAATAGAGCAAAACAATTGGCCTGTTTGGAGATCAAACCTATAGTCCCATTAGCTCACCCACAGAACTAACCCCTCCAAGAGATCTCGAAGAGCTGAATATAAGACAACGGTAACAAGAATAGGTTGTCAAAAGAAACACAAATGAATGGGCACTTAATATGAAGAATAATAAAGTATGCCTTTGGAGAATAACATGCATATTCAATAATTAGATCATAAAATGTTGTAAAACATATAATAGTTCTGTGAATGGTATGGTTTTGTTTTCAAAAATAAGCCAAGAATTAAAGTAATTATATAGCAATTTCAAGTAAAACACACACATAAACTCCCAAACTGCCTTTGCCTCAACTAACGGCAGATAAGAAACTTTTCTAATTACTGAACTAATGAGGAATCTAAAACTTAACTTTTTGAAGTAAAGTATGAGAGATTTTTGTGTGTGCTTTAAAGTTTCTATTTCAAACAAAGAAGTCTTTCGTCACTAATTGTTTTTGGAATTGCCTCAGTTCTCGCTTTGTTATCTCAGCATAGTATTGCTGAGAGGGAATTGGAGGTTATCTACTTGTATCTCTTCATTTTATAGAATGAAAAGACCTAGATGGCTATGCACTTTGATGAGGAGAGCCAGAAGCTAAATACAACACCTGACTTTCAAGCTAATGCTCATCGCACTATTCCAAGGAGACTGTGCTGATTTCCAGCTTAATTATCTGACAAAAGAGAGTGAAAAAGCGAGAGAAAGGTGTCCATCCTTTTGCCTTGACTATCATAAGAATGTCATTTTATTCTCTTAAAGTTTTTGTGTGTAAGATCCCAGATAGATCCATCTCTATCCACGTAGCTTAAATTAAAGAATATGTGGCAGTTTATTTGAGAAATCTAAGCAGCCTCAAAACAGACACTGGAGGTGTTTACATTGTAAATCATGTCCTGTTAAGTTAAAAATTAAAAAATGGCTGGGGATCCAGGACCCTTCAACCCAGCCACTTCTTTCAATGTTTCTGAGGGCAATGCATGGTCAGAGAGGAAGACCAGGCAAAGGTGCTCTTTTATTACCCAGAAGCCTCTGCCCATTCCCATGATAGTGCTGCTATTTATGTCAAGGCCAAAGAGAGGTCGAGTGGCCTCTAATTATCAACCAACATTGAAGTCTCCTCTTCATCCTATCACTCTGATGACAAGCAAATCTTAGTCAAAGGAAACATGCAAAAGGAAATGAAAGAAAGCAAGAGTTTCTTTATAGGGCCAGAGCTGATCTGACCTTCCACTATAAGGCTTCGTCAGGGCAGGAAGCTTCCTAGGAAGAAAACGTCTGAAATGAGACAACTGCAAATTAAGACCTTGAACTCATTCTCTAATTACACCAAAGCTCCACAGTCTTGTACTGTGGCCCAATAAATATCATTTGCCTTGGTCCATTACTTTCAGAACTCCTCCCCTTGGTTAGGTGCAGAAGGAGGAAAAGCAAACACGTAGCCTCACACTCCCACTAAAATCAAACCTCATTTAACTGTGCAGTGCAGACACACCCCAGTTGAGAGCAGACTTAAATAGAAGCCTATATGGCAGACGCCCAGCATCATCACTTTCCTGAGGTTGATTGATGGGAATGATTCCTTAACCACCTTCAAATAGCCATTTGCCTATACTCAGGCAATCCTATACCTGGTCTGAAAATCTTAAACTTTGTTCTAGTTTTCTAGAGCCTCAGGACAACTGTTTAAAAATGAAAAAAGAAGTATAGTCCAAACTACTCAAGAAAACAAACCAAAAAAAAACCTTATTCTTTTTCTTGGATTGCAGTCTCTTACTTGCTTTCAAGCTTCTTTTGTTAGCTTTAATGCATCTTGGACTGTCTCTCTCCCAATAAGTTTCAAGCTATCTCGATACCATGACAGACTAAACAGTGAGCGATGACCCGCAGGATCAAAGCATCTCATCTAGTCCAGAAGGGCATTTTGGCCAGATTCTGTCCTCCCTTCTTACATAAGCCCACTATTACTTTCGGAAAGCTTTTTTCATTCATGCTCAGATCCACTTGATGGAAATTTTCGGAGTAAATACTAAACTGCATTGTGTTAGGTCAGGTGGCTCTTTGCTTGGCAGGAAGGAAAGTCAACATGTAAATAGTCTCATGTTGCCAATTTTCTGTACGGACAGTGATTTCTCCATTCAAAAGTTCCAACGCTCTAGAGTCAAAGCCAATATGATGTAGACGCTGAGCGTACAGGGGTCATGTTGTGTCTATGGCCTACCAACACTTGCCGCCATCCGAGAGAAAGGACAACTTCATTGAAATATGTTGTTAACAAGTTTGACCAGATTTTGCCTCTTGCAAACTCACAAGAGCAAGACACTTTTAACCATTTGGGTTTCGCATCATTGATAGAGAGCTACTGAGTTGAGTGTGGGATCATCTCGTAAAACGTCACCTGGATATTACTCGGAAGAGTTGAATCCAGTCTATCAACATAAAGAATTGTCTACTTCCCTGTTTGATGCGTTAGTTGTTGTTATTCCAACTAGTATATCTTAAAAGAGGTATGATTTAACGAACTTTTTCAGCCTTTGAGATACAGGTACACCAAAATCACCAAGATGCCATCCACATTGGTACACTATTTTAACCCTCTTTAACCTTGAGAAAAATTTCTCACTGGCTGTCCTTTGCTAAGTGGTAGAGCTGAGAACAGGACCCCAATTTCCTGGCTCTTGTGGTTTTATCCACAGTTTCTCTTGGTTTTAGAATTATACACTTTTGGTGTGCCTCTTCGGCTCCAGCTATGTTATTAAACTATTATTACCTAACAATACTCCCATTAATCACTGTGACAGATGGAAACCAGCCCTGGTTATAGTCTCTGAACTCAACGTCAAACAGTCCCAATGCTAATGGAGATGACGCCAGCTGTGAATTAGCTCTAAAAGCTTCTGTTTATCCCCCGGCCCCCTTTCCTATTACTCTTCACTGCAATGCCTTTTTTTTTTCTTTTTTTCTTTTTTTTTTTTGGTCACAAGACTCCATGCTTCTTTATGGAGCAACTCCTTAAGGGATTCTGGGAAATGGTTTTCTGTTGACAGACACCATATAATGATGATAAACGATGAACAAGTCCACAGTCTTAAAACTGCTATTCCCCCAGCAGCACACTTTCAAATACATAGAGTATTTCTACAGCCTTAAGCAGTGGAAAGAGGCAAACCTGGAAAAAATTCTCCATTTCAACTTCCTTTCACAGACTAAGGAAAAGAAGTGATACTAAACAGAAAATGTAAATCACCTGTGAGGTAATACACCCTGAATGATGCCTTGAAAGTGTTGAGGGTGCATAAATACTTTCTTTACAAAGGAGCTTTGTTCTGACTTAACTGAATGAGGGTGTTGGTTCGCCTTGTTTTCCCTGGATAAATTACAGCTTAGAGTGAGACTCCCACAGAATGGTGAATGTCTTCCTCTGAAAAGATTCATTTTTTAAAATTCAGTCACGCAACAGTGCTCTTTTAACTGAAAGCCAATTGATCTCTTATCTCTTAAGAAGCTATTAGGTATATAATCCCACAAAACTGACTAACAGGTTATTAACAGAAGTAAAACATAATAAAGAGGCCAGCCCTAAAAAGCACAGGGAGGCTAATAAAATTTTCTCTATTGCTCCCACTGAAAGATGCTAAAAACTATATTCCAAAAGATGATTTCTGGTGGGCTTGTTGGATGAGACCATCCTACTCTACTGATCCTACTGAGAGATACAAAGAGAAAGTATCATAAAGGAGAACACTCCCAAAGTTGCTACTGCTCTTGCTATTGACATCACTACTGATATCTTGCTATCAAGTCAATCGCTAAAACCAAAGGCAGAATAGAGCTGCACTGTCCAATATGGTAGCCACAGCCACATGATTTAAATTTTAAATTAATTTAAATTAAATAAAACTTAAAATTTAGCTCTCAGTTACAGTGGCCACATTTCAAGATTTAACAGGCATAAGTGACCTAGTGACAACTAAATTGGGCAGTACACATTATAAAAGATTTCCATCATCGCAGAAAGTTCTATAGGATAGTACTGAAATAGAATATTCATTCATTTACCCGCTCAGTAAATATTTGTTGAATATGGTAGTAACCCAAACAAAGTTAAATGCCTCAAGGAAATACCATTCTTTACCCAGCAATAATTGCTGTGAAGAAAATGACACCTGATGATAGGGTACACAATGACTAGACTGGGGGTGGGGCAGGGATGGGGGCTACTTTTTATCAGGTGTCATTAAAGCCCCCTCGGAGGAGGTGACATCTAAGCAGAGCCTTAAAAACAAAAAAGAGGCAGCCATGGAAATCTGAGGGCAGAGCATTCCAGTCAGAGGCAAGAGAAAGTGCTCAAGCCCTAGTGTAGGAACCGTTGTGAGCACCGGAGGGACAGGACGAAGGCGAGCTGGCTGGCGCCGACATGTGGTTTTGGGAGGTGAGGTCAGCACAGCCGGCTCGGCAGGGCCTCGTCAGTTGTGAGGGAGAGTTCAGATATTCTTCTTTAAGGAGCCTAAATGTCACACTGCCTTAAAGCTCTCAGTCTGGAGAAAATATACTTTGAGAAATAACTCATTCTGTTGTTCCCTCAGCAAAAGCAACTGCCATCAAGAGCATGGCCTGGATTTGCGGACAGCTGCTGCTGGGAATAACCATTTATTCAGTATTTGGTCCGAAAGCCATGCAGAATTTTATGAATTCTCAGACGTCCTCCAACACTTCTTAGCAACTATTAAGTATTGTTTGCAGACGGATGAGTAAGTACAAAAATTAATTAAAAATAAATATATAAAAATAAAAATTCATCACTTCTTAGCCTTTTGGCTAAGATCAAGTGTAAAAATAAAAACTCGCCCAGTGAAAGACAGTGAGTGGCTTAGAATTAAATTCCTCACTAACATCTCAGTGCTTAAGACGGGAACAACTTGCCAGGTCACCCAGATAAGTAGCAGAATCACCCCGTCCTTTTACAAGAGAAAATGTGATCATTCTTTGGAATTGAAAATAGATCCGTTCTGGTCATAGACAGGATTTTGTCACATTCCGCTTTTACAGTGTAGCAAACAGAGGCCCAGGGAAGGTAAGCTACTTCTCAGCAGCACGTGGCAAATGATTTCTACTGTTAACTAGATGCATTAATCATTTTTAAAATGAGGAAAAATTGGTTTTATTCATGAACCGAACGAGGACACTTACGCCTCACAGATAAAATAGATTGTCCCCAAGCCGTGCGAAAGACCATACTGTCTGCCACACTTTTTTCCGAGTCTGTTAGCACCGTCATGCCCTTATGAACACAGAGGCTGCCAGGCCTGGTGCTCTGGGTAAGCACGAAAATATGGGAGGATAGGAGCCCCCTT
>NW_011888828.1:1519336-1521971 GCF_000151845.1 Pteropus vampyrus
ATTCCAATGCCTGGACAAAGAAATGAAATCTCTCCCATTCCCAAGTTTAATATTTTCTGTGAAGATGTGGTTTTATTCATTGTCAAGCCCAGCTCTTGCTGGAACACACACTTCCAATGTGTCCAGAGAGTTGTCAACAGGTTGCCCATGCTGCCCTTTCTTTCCTGGGCTGCCGTCGCTTGTGGTATTTCGCAATAACTCACAAATAACTCGCCTCACCACTATCTCTGCCTTAAAAAGTAAACTGCATGTTTCTTCTGTTGTGGAAAAAATTAAAGTTTTTCAAAATGACAGGGTCACCAGATCAAAGAGGCCTGATCATGTATACAAGCCCAGCAAAGCCACTCCTCGCTGAGTCACTGAGTCATGAATGAAGAGCTTTTGCAAGTCCCCTTCTTCATGTATGCAGCAGGACACGATTTAGACACATATGCATTGGCTTAAGTCTCTCTCGTGTGTGTGTGTGTGTGTGTGTGTAGGAAGAGAGAGATATAGATATTATATTCAGCCAAATGTATAACTCTTACAATTACAAAATAATAACATTTAAGATTCTTGACTTACACTTGGAAGTGGTGTTTATTGATGAAGACACAGAGAGAGTTTCCAGAGACAGAAAAAGAGAAAGTCAGACATCAAATGACAGGTCCTTCCAACTTTTATAATCCCTCCACTAGTTAAGTAACTTTCATTTATGCTCGGAAGGCTCTAGCGTCAAGGAGAAACGTAGGAGACAGAACGTAGATCTGACTGACACTAGAACCAGTCAAGAGTAGAATCTCTCAGAAAGTGAGAAGAGTTTCCATTAGTTCCAGTATGAGAATGACCTCTGGGGACAAGTGTTTCAAACCTTGGATTGCTGAACTCCATTCCCTTCCCCATACAAACTCCCCACCATTCCTGCACTCGCAAGGCTGGTCCTTGTAAAAGACTCTGATACTCCCAGGTTCTAAGTGCTGTGGTTTCACTTGGAGGGAACTCTTCCTACTTTTCTATGCATCCTCCTCCTTAGATAATGTGCTTTTCTTGCCTCTATTTTTTTCTTAATAAATGTTCATTATCCACCATCATCAATTCTTATGTTAGATGCTATTGTCAGAGACATGAAGATAAATGACATCTCCCGAGGAGCTGACAGTCTACTAGAGGCAGAAAACAAATACAGGATTACTATAATTATTATAATGCAAAAAAGAAAGAGTGCAAGTAGAGAATAACAGAAAAATAAATGATTTATTCCTACTGGGTTAATTCGAGAGGTGATTAGACAAAACTTGACCAATAGAGAGACTTTCAATTGAAGAAGGAGTAAAGGACATTCCAGACCAAGCCAGTAGCTTTGGCCTTTAGCAAATAAAGTGCCAAGAAATGGTTGCAAGTCCAGGTAGGCTGAAAAATAGTGAAACGAATAGATAAATGTAGATCAGGCAATTTATAGACAGAAGATGGAGAGCCTCAGATGCTATGCTCAAAAGACATGGAGCCATTGAAAGCTTTTGAGGCAGATTATCCTGGCAGCAGTGGGAAGGAGGGCATGAAGAGGCTTCCAAGGGAACAGAGTTGGATGGCTGACAATACTCATGGAGAGCTGACAAGAGCTAAACTAGGTCAGTAGCAATGAATGGGACGGGTAGGAAAAAGAAGCAGCATGAGTGAATGACTGGCAGGTTGTGAAAAATAAAGGGTGACCAGATGGGGGCCGGTGCCTATAAGTAAGAATATTTTGGTGAATGATGGCAAGTTCTGTTATGAACATACTGAATTTGAGCTGAGGGCATCCACTAAAAATGGTCTAAAGAACAGGCAAAATATTGTAAGTCGTCTTCATGGAGATGGTGTTTGAAGTGAGTTAGATGAAATCTGAGCAGAAGCAGGCTTGATTTGTTTTCTGTTGGGTCACAAGTAACTAGCATAATTCCTGGTGCATATTAAGGAACTATTAAATATTTGTTTAATAAATATAATCTAGAAGGAGGAAGTAAACAGAATTGATATTGAGAAAGGTCTGTATTTACATAGGAGAAGCCTGTGGAAAAGGAGAAATTAGCAGAAGAAATACAAGGAGTATCTCAGAAACCAACAAAAGAGCAAATCTTAAGAAGGAGCAGATATATTGAATCATTTATTCAACTAATATTGATCAATATCTCTTCATATCTAATACTATTCTGTGTTGGGGATGCAGCAGGAAATAAAACAAACAAGAGCCCTGTTCCTACAGAGCTTGATTTTTAAAAAATAGTTAGCAATGCCCAATGGCCATTCCGAAGATATTAAGTGGGATGAAAATAAGCAGATAGCTACTGGATTTGGCAACTGGGAAGTCTTGAAAGGTCAATCTGCAATGACCTTAAAGAACAGTTTTGTGGAGCAGTGACAATAAGTCACATTAACCATTTACATGTCTGGTTTTTTCCATAAGCTCTCGAGGGCAGGAACCAAACTTATCTGTTGCTACATTCACACGATGTCTGGCAAATACTGATTGGATGCACATATGAATTAGTAATAAAGAATTAGAAAATAAGTGTTTGCTGATAAAGAAGAAGCACTGAATAAACAAGTTAAATGAATTCATTCATTTAATGTCTTTCTGTTAAATGAAATTGGAAGATGGATCATTATCTTGCAAGTT
>NW_011888828.1:1522618-1535278 GCF_000151845.1 Pteropus vampyrus
TCCATCTTTTAGTAATCCTCATTCTATTTTTATCTGAGTCACACTTCCCCTTTTATACCTATAACTTAACTCTGTAAGATATAGAGAGAGAGATGACAGAGAAATGGAAGAAGGGCAACGAATTTGTTGAGATAGATTATATATATGAATTAGTGATAAAGGATTAGAAAATAAGTGTGTGTGTATATATATAGATAGATAGATAGAGATAGAGATAGAGATAGAGATAGAGATAGAGATAGAGATAGATGATATAGATATAGATATAGACAGATACATGCATAAGAGAGAGAAAGAAAGAGAGAGAGAGAAATACCCGTAATATTATGATCCTTTTTGCTGCAACTAGTGATATGGTTTCATAACTTCCTTCTTCCACTACCCATTCCATATTCCTTTTGCCCTAAAAGGCATCATTGCCGGTCACAGTTCTTTGCCTGGTGGAGTGACCCAACTCTCAGTAGTCTGAACCAATTCCCCAGCCAGTGCAGGAACTCCCTGCCTTTGCTCATTGATTCCCTGGTATGCAGAGCCCAGTGGCAAGGTGGTAGCTTCAACTTCCAATTCAGTGGAACCACTGCTGTATCCTCTGGCAGAAACCTTCCTCTATTAGGAACTAAGTCTCCTAGATAACCCAACACTACAGAGATGGGAAGAAAAAGTTTCACTAATAAAATTCTAGGGTTAATAGTGAAAGAAGCCACTCCCATTTTTACTCCTTGATTTTCTGAACACATGAGTCTTGCCCAAGAGGGACAAAACACTATATATTAGTTGCTTTATTAGAGCATATACACTATTCTAAGGACATTCTCTCAGCCATAGCTGGCACCATAACTGAATCTTTAAAAGGCCATTCCACCAGTCTATCTGGCCAGCTGCTTTAGAGTGTTGGGGAACTTGCTAAGACCAGTGAATTGCATGTGCAGAAATCCACTGTCATATTTTATCTGCTATAAAATGAGTCCATTGGTTGGAAGTAATGCTGCATAGACTAATATGATGATGAATAAGGCAATCTTATAGGTCACAGACAGTGATTTTGGCAGAAGGAAGAAGGTAAATGTGTATCCAGAGTAAGAGTACATTCTAATGAGAACAAATGTTGTCCCTTCCACAATAGAAGTGATCCAGTATAATCAATGTACCAACAGTGACTGGCTGATCCTCTGAGGAATGATGCCATATTGTAAGCTAGGTGTTGGTCTCCACTGATGGCAGGTTGGGGAATCAGCTATGCTGTAGCCCTATTACCTTTGATGCGTAGAAATCCATGTTGTTAAGACCATGTATAACCTTTAGTCTTGATGTTTTAGCCACTTTATCCATAAGCTCATTAAACAAAGACAAAAGTGGCTGAGATCTAACGGATACGGAGTTCAAAACACTGGTTATAAAAATGCTCAATGAACTTAGGGGACGTGCAGATGAATTCAGTGAGAACTTTAACGAAGAGATAAAAAAACATAAAAATGAAAATGAAAATTATAAAAGAAAATCAGTCAGAAATGAAGAATACATCGTAACCGAATCTTTAAAAGGCCATTCCACCAGTCTATCTGGCTAGCCGTGACATAAAACCAAGCTACCAAGGAAGCTGCTGTACCTGCTGTAACCAAGATGCTGTAAAATCAGGAAGACTCCAGATGAAATTGGAAGCCATCACTCTAGCTACTGGTTGCAGAAGCTTGCCATCTGTGCCACAATCCACTCCAGCAAAATAGATCTTCCATTTGCTGCCTTTCAATGGCCATGAAGCTCGACACAAGACACTGAGGCCTCTGTGACAGCTGCTAAAGAAAAACTGAACACCTTCATGACTGTTGCTTGCCATGAAAGACACATCTGGCCTCATGATGTGTTATTTCCATTTTCCAAATCTCATGCAGGTACCTCTAACTGACTGAACCTAAATCATATTCAGAACCCTGGCTTCAAGGTAATCTGAGAAATATAGTTTTTAGCCTCCCAAACTCCAGAGAACATGAAGGAACAAAGGAGGAGGATAGAGTAAATGTTAAGTAAATGCTATCTACCACAGAGGGAAATACTGTAGTTTCAAAGTGAAAGTTTGCTCACTTTAGGAGCCATGTAAATATGTCTATAGGAAAAGAATAAGGACACACGAGAGAGGATAACTGGTAGAGAAAATCATATAAAAGAAAGAAAAGGATGAGGTAACAATAGGTGGCAGCTTAAGCTTCATAAAGAAGGAGGGGTACTGAGTCTCCATAATAACAGAGGAGGATGCAAAGAAATGCTGAGGTAAAACAGAGAGCTCTGTTGGATGATCTCAACATTCCCAGTGATGTAGGAGGCAAAGTCATCACCATCAGTGAGTAGTGAGGTTCTGAAGGTTTGAGTGGAGTGGGAAGATTTGGAAATGTGGGAAATGAATTAGGATTGATTACAAGTAAGTGAGAGGAATGATCCCAGAAGCTCAGGTAATATAAATTATGTACATTTTTGAGTATAGATGCAAATATTTAGTAAAAGCTAAAATATTAGGATTTTTGCCAGTCTCCCATCCTAACTGATAAGAATTAATGGATGCCTACACCAAAGATAGCTATATCCCAACCTTGCTGGATTCCTGGACTCCTCTCAACACTTTTCTCCTCTCCTAGGTATAGGTGCATTTTAACAGGAAACAAGAAACCTTTCATTTAATCTCTAAAGATCCAACTGTTAAACTTTGGTCATCAAGGGCATCAATTTCGAAGGTACTCTGTGGCCTACAACACTTTCCTGGGGCCAACCACACTTGAGGTGAAAGAATAAGATACATGATTCCCATAAAACCTCAATTGAGACAGCAATTTGGAAACATATTTTTTTAATTCAATGGACCAACATATAATTCTTGGATGTACTCTCCTAGGTATGCAAGGGATACAAACAAGTGTAAGACGGGGTCCTGCTGTTGGAAAAAATGACTCACTTTGTAAATAGAAACAAAATGGAATCCTTATCAAATATTATATACAAGGATGGACTCAAGATGGATTAAAGACCTAATGGAAATGTCTACAAACTTGACAGAAGAAAATACAGAATATCTTTGTGACCTAAAAGTGGGGAAGAATTTTTAAATACAATCCTAAAAGCACAAACAATAATAATGATGATGACGATGATAATAATAAACAATTTGATTATATCAAAACTTTAAAAGTACACCACTAATAAAATTAACAGATGACAAATGGAAAGAAAAATACGCGTGACTAAGAATAAACTCAAAATAGATTAAAGACTTAAATGCAAGATCCAAAACCATAAAACATCTAGAAGAAAACATAGGCAGTAAACTCTCTGATATTGCTATCCATAAATTTTTTCCTGATATATCTCCTTGGGCAAGGGAAACAAAAGAAAAAATAAACAAATGGGACATCAAACTAAAAAGATTTTGCACAGCAAAGGAAACCATCAACAAAATGAAAAGACAATCTATGAAATGGGAGAAGATATTAGCCAATGATACATCTGATAAGGGGTTAATGTCTAAAATTTATACAGAAGTCATACAACTCAACACCAAAATAACAAACCATCCAACTAAAAATGGGCAGAAAACCTGAATAGATATTTCTCCAAAGAGAAAATACAAATGGCCAATAGACATATGAAAAAATGCTCAAGATCACTAATCATCAGCAAAACACAAATTAAAACCACAATGAGATATCACCTCACACCCGTCAGAATGGCTATCATCAATAAATCAAAAAACAAGTGTTGGCGAGGATGTGGAAAAAGAGAACCCTCATACATTGTTGATGGGAGTACAAATTGTTACAGCCGCTATGGAAAACAGTCTGGAAGTTCCTCAAGAAATTAAAAATGGAACGACCTTTTGACCGAGCAACTGCATTTCTGGATATTTATCCAAAGTAAACCAAAACACTAATTCATAAAGACCTATGCACCCCATATGTTCACAGCAGTGCTATTCACAATAGCCAACATATGGAAGCAACCTAAATGCCCATCAACAGATAATTAGATAAAGAATTATGGTTCATATATACAATGGAATATTACTCAGCCATAAAAAGGAAATCCTACCATTTGAAATGACATGGATGGACCTAGAGATTATTATACTGAATGAAATAAGACAGAGGAAGATAAATATCATATAATTTCACTTATATGCAGAATCTAAGGAACAAAAAGAACAAACTAAACAAAAATACTCACAGATACAGAGGACGATCTGGCGACTACCATAGGGGAGGGAGGTTGAGGGTTGGGAAAAAACGGTGAAGGGCTGGAAAAGCACAAATTAGTAGTTAAAAAATAGTCATGGGGATGTAGAGTACAGCATAGGGAATATAGCCAACAGAATTGTAATGGCTGTGTAGAGGCAGATAGGTGATAGAGTAATTGCTTCATAAACTATATAAATGTCTTACCACTGTACTGTATACCTGGAACTAATAAAAAAAAAAGTATGTCTAAAACCAGTTAGAGACTAATAGATATATTAAGAACTCCTAAAAATTAACAGTAAAAAAAAAACAAGGAAGAACACAAACAGGAAAAAAAAAAATGGACGAAGGATATGAACGAACAATTTAAAAAAGAGGAAACCTAAAAGGCTACAAGTTTTGAAGAGATGTGCAAACTCGTTAGTCATTAGAGAACTGCAAATTAGAACAACAATGAGCAATGACTTCACGCCCGCCAGACGGGCAGCACTTAGATAGCTGGGTAATAGGGGACTTTGTGGAGAATGTAAGGACAAATGGAGGAACCTTACATGAACTCCCAGTGGGTACAGCCCTTCTGGAGAGCAACAGTGAAAAGTAAAGAAATCAAGTACGTTCGAAAACCACATCTCAGCAAGAAATTAGGTATGGTTATCAGCTCATAGAACCGATTAGAAGTAAACAGAAGCTTATTGTGTATTTGAGAGATTTATATTGCCAAAGAAACAACAAAGAAAAGGTTTTTGAATGTTTGAGGCTTAAAACACCCTTTCTTGCACAGGACAAAGATTAAGAAAATTGTGCAACCCCCAAGGAGGGCATTTTCCCTAATTCCTGTTTCCCGTGGTGCCGAGAGGGGAAATAAGAAAGAAATATCCATAGCGTAGTGGTTCGCATGTCTGCTTTACACGCAGAAGATCCTAGGTTCATGCCCCAGGTGGAGCCACTGACCACACCCCAGTGCGCCAGGCCCCGGGTGCGCCAGGCCCTGGGTACACACCGTGAACGTGTGGGAGAAGATGCCTTGCCTTTAATGACCCAGTTCTTAAGGGGAAACGGCAGCATCCATAGGTCAGGGGTGGAAGTGAGGGGTGGGGGCGGCTTAAAGAGGGGCGGGGGAGAAATATCCAGAAGGGCAGGGCTAGGGTCACAATGGACCTGGACCCTACACTTTGGACCTGACCATGGTCTAGGCCACACCGAGCCTACATGAGCCTCTTCCAGGACTGCCTGAATGCCAGCCACCATCTTGATTTTCTATATCCCCTGCTTCTTGAATACCCAACTCAGATACCACCTCCCCCTCTATGAAGTTCTTGGGTCTCTAAACTCTTAAAAATAATTTAAAACCTCAAAAAGCTTTTATTTATTTATGTTGGCTACATCTACTGATATTTACTGAATCTGAAACGAAAACATAAATTTTAAATATTATTTTAAAAATTACTATAACGAGCCATTCAATGTTAACATTAAATTACATTGTTTATGAAAAATTTAACTATATTTTCCAAAATAAAAAAAGTGAGAAAAGTGGCACCGTCTTCTTGTTTACAAATCTCAAAGTCTGGCTTAATAAAAATCAGCTGGGTTTTCATCTGCTTCTGCAGTCGATCTGTGTGATATCACATGTCATGCAGTCTCTGGAAAACTCCAGTGCACTCTCATGTAAGAATGAGACTTAAAAGGGCAATGACATCTTAGAATTGAAAGTATTATGTAGATGATTTTGATGTCAGGAACCCCTGCAAACCCAGATTACATTTTGAGAATCACTGTTCTCTAAAAAGACTTCCCTCCATCCGTGTGATGTATGTGGTGTAGCTTCCCCAGCAAGTGACCTCAAAACCCACTCTCTTTTCTTTCTCTGCAGCAATGATCACCTTCTAAGATGCTATATCATTTGCTCTGTGTGTGGTGTGTGTGTATTATCTGCCCAACAACTAAAATATAAGTTGTTTGAAGACGGAATTTTCGTAGGTTTTGTTCGCCGCCTCACATGCCTCGTACCTGCTCCTCACCAACCATAGGTGCTGAGATGGCAGGCGAGAAGGCGTTTAAAAAGAATCATAAATACCAAGCACAATTATTAACCTAACACTTCCATGGACTCTACACCCAGAGCAGTGGTTCTTTATTTCACCCAATTTGAATGTCTAAGAAGTGAATAAATTTTCTTCTTTAATGTAGAGAATCAATAAACCATCGGTGAGCACTTAGCCCCTACCTCCCCACCCCAGGACAGGGGCTGCGCTTCTTGTCATATATTTTGAGGCTACTATATCACCCACGGCCTCTAATTAGCATATTTTAAATAGAAAGGTAAATACTATGCTTCAGAAATATTATGAGTGAAATGGCACTCATCAGCTGACCAAGGACCTCAGCCACCACTGAAAACCAAATACTGACTTACAACAACCTTTTGTAAATTAAACCTTTTAGAATCCATGCCTACCCTAGCTAGAGAACAGGGCATAGAGAAGAGGTGAGGGACTGGTACTACCTGATGGTTCTGAAAAGAGAAAGGAGGCCCTTCCAGGAGAAAGGAGTGGACCGAGCTGAACCAAAACATTAGGCCAGATGAAAAGGGTATATGCAGAAATTGCTGGTTAAACTAATACATGTATATGAAGCTACTTCGTTCTGAAGACGTGGCAAAAAAAATACAGCAAGGCGAGCAAGTTTCTGTCTCCAAATCTAGGAACTATAGACACTGGCCATTGGCCCGGGAGCTGAGAGCAGGGCTCTTTCTGATGGGAAACAAAAAAGTCTAAGCGCATTGCTGAGAGGGTGGTACTGGAGATCCTAACCGGCCAGGTTGCTAAGCCCCTCTTAGCCCTGGTGACACCTGGAGTCAGTGCTGCCAATAGAAATATAATGCAAATCTCATATGTGACTTGAAACTTCCTAGTTGCCACATTTTTTAAAAAAGCAGGTAAAATGATTTTTTAATAATATATGTTATTTAACTCAATATATCCAAAATGGCATTTTAATAGGTAAGCAATATAAGAATTATTAATGGAGATTTTATACCCTATTTTTCATAGGTCTTACTGGCTGTGACCCTCCAGAGCTTGGAGAAAAGCCCAATGAAAATTTAGAGCTTTTGAGAAGCAGCAATTGGAATGTTAGTGCTAAATGCTTCTCAAAAAAAAAAAAAAAATGCTTTTCAATGTTTGAAAGGTCTCCTTCAAGTTTTATTCAAACATTGGCCAACATGAGTCAATATATAAATTCAAATACAAACAATTAAACAAAACATAAGTAAAATAGTGCATAATGTATGATTCTATTTTAAGTATAAAAACAGGCAAAACTAATCTATGCTGTTAGGGGCTAGACAGTGGTTACCCTTGTGGGAGGGGTCTGACGTGGCTTCAGGGGTGTCCAGAATATTCTGTTTCCATATAGGTACTGGTTACAGGAATGAGTTCAGCTAGTGTAAATTCATCAAGCTGTTCATTTATATGTGATTACTTTTTGTGTCTGTGCATGTATGTGTGTGCATATCTGTACATACACATATATGTATGTGTATATAATATATATAAATTCAATAGTTAAAATATAAAATGATAAGGACTTGGGCTTCTTTCTCTAATAAGATGCAATGATTTAAGAATCAAAAGTTTAGATACAAATAGGATGCTTTTTCTGGCATCATCTTCATAAAGGATGACTAACCCAAATATTGTGGCATAAAAGATTTATGATGCATAAATTCTCCTGTTTTCACTGGTGAATAAATCAAACATTAACTTTTCTTTCTCTTTAATTAATTTTAACATTGGCCATGTGATCTCAAAAAAATTATCTTCAAAAAGTATATTCTGAAGTAGGATCTAGTAACTTAAAATTGTTTTTGAACATGTGAATGAATCTCCTTTATTTTAGGCTACATGTATTCCTTAGATACTAATCTACTCCAGCTCTTTCTTATCTGCACATAAAATATGCAGCACATGCCTCTGGGATATCTTGGAAAATCTGTTTCTTATGAGAAACTTGGAACACAGCACTTACTAAAACAACATTCAGAGAAAAATGGCATATTATCAAAAAGAATCATTATCACCTTAATTTGTTATATATGGTGATTAAGCCTTATTCTCAAATGTATAGAGCATTGCAAAAACAGAGCCAAAAAGAAACCAAGAGGATAATGGAGTATGAAAAAATGTGGAATCAAGACTCAGTGTTATCACCTTGGAACCACTTCATTTTCAATACCTCTCCCCTCACCTCCACACACACCCCCAAGCAACGAGTCTGGCACCAAATAACAGAAGCCAACAGATACTAAATTCATGACCTATGGTGCAAGGCAAAATGATGGGGTGCCCTGTAGCTTGATTCTGCAGTCCTTATGCAGAAACACATGACTCCCTCAATTCGAGGGAAGTCTTATTGCAGGTCGTGCCCATTAGACAGACAGAGAAGAGGTTGCCTCCTACAGCCAGCTTCAGGATGGGGCCCTTCCTGTCCTTCCAAGATACCACGTACATACTTTTAAAACAACTCTGCTGTATTTTAATGGCTAGCTTATAGTCAGGCTTTTCCTTCCTAAACTTTGAATCCCTGAAAGGGAAAGTATTTAATATAATGCCTGGCCCACAGTAAGTACTTCTTGAACTTAATTTAAAAGTTTTACTAAAATAAGAAAAGTCTATAACAATTAAATGCCAAGAGACTTGACTCTAAGACTAAAAAAATATTCCTAAGTTATGGAGTCATCATAAAGGTATATTTATTATGGCTGGAGTAAAAATTTTAGTGTAAAAGCAGAGAAAGAGGATCACTGCAGGCCTTTAAAATGTACACAAGGTTTATTTTTGTAATTGCTTCAGAAGCTGCACCTAAGAGTCTTAGGAATGAGACCCTGGTACTCTCTCGAGAGTTGCTTAGATCTGTCTTGTACATCGCAATATGCCCAGCGCCCGGAAGAGTTCCTAGGTCCCTGACAGGCTCTGAGAAATAGTTAATCAATGAACGTACGAATGAACTAAATATTCCCAAGCACTTGGTGACCATTTCTATAGTGTTCTCTGCTCTCTAAAACTCTCACCAGAGAGCTTCACAGTCCAACACATCATAATCGCCCGGAGTGCTGGTCAAAACGCAGGCCCCTGAACCCTACCTCTATTGTATTAGGCAGAGTTCTCCGGAGAAACAGACCAATATGATAGATAGGTAGGTAGATAGACAGACAGACAGACAGACAGACAGATTGCAGTGGCTAGCAAGTCCAAAATCCACATGGCATGCCCAACAGGCCGGAAATTTAGGTAAGCGTGAAACCTGCAGAGCAGGCCAGCCGGCTGGAAGCTCAGGCAGGGTTTCTGTGTTGCAGTCCTGAGGCTGAATTCCTTCTCTTTCAGAAACCTCGGACTTTGGTCTTAAGGCCTTCGATTGATTGGGTAAGGCCCACCCTCATTATGGAGGGTAACCTGCTTTACTCAAAGTCTATTGATTTAAATATTAATCACATCTAAAAATGTCTTCACAGTAACACGTAAACTGCTGTTTGAACAAACAACTGGGCACCACAGACTTATTAAGTTGACACATAAAATTAATCATCACACCTACCACGGAGACTCACGTAGAAGGTTTGTCTAAAACACAGCAGGTCTGGGTGTGGGGACCGGAAACGGGCATTTATACAAGCGCCTCAGATGACTGATTCTGTTGCGTGGAACTACAGCCATAGAGATACAGTAGTTTATGTGCTTCCCGGGCAGCTTTTGAAGCACGTGGTATTACCTACTTTCTGGAATTTGAAAGCAGTAGCCTGCACAGAGTCTAGCATCACAGTGACATGGAAATTGCTGGATTCACGGATCAGTAAGAAAAACAAAAACCTACCATCGCCCGTTATTGACAGAACTTCACAGAAACAGCAGAAAGCTAGTGTGCAGAGTTCTAGCCCCTGCATCGCACAGCAGGGCCCAAAAGGGTGGGCTTTGTAGCTGGTAGTCAACAGTTTGATAATCAAGACATCGGTGTCACCATGCAAACACATCACCAGACCACCCCAGAAGAAACAACAGCATCCAAAAGAGAAAAACAACCTGGGACATAGATGATAAAGAACCTCTCCTGCCTGGACCAGCACATCTCCCGTTTTCACACAACTAATGCCAGATCTTCAGTCCAGTGGTCCAAAAGCTCACATCGGCTTTAGCAATTTGTAAACCAAGAGACTCGACAAATTTAAGCAAATGCGAACACAACGTGGTTCAGAGATGATATCTATAAATAGTAAAACCTGGAGGTGTTCTGGAACCACAGCTCTCAAAGGATGAGCCCTGAACCAGCAGCATCATCTTCACCTGGGAACTTATTAGAAATGCAAGTTCTCTGCCCCCCAAACCTACTCATCAGAAACTCTAGGGACATGGTCCAGCAACCTGTGTTTTCATGAACCCTCAGAGGTGATTCTGATACACAAAGTTTATGATCCACTGTTCTAGTGCATTTAATAGCTTAAGTCATCAAACTTTAGAATCGAAGCATCTTTACTCACCTCCTCCCTGATGCGAGGTTTACACATATCTTCTCCGGTTTTCATGAGTCATCATCAGTCCTTATCCTGCCACAAACAAGTGATTAATAGTCAAAGCCAAGCAGAGCATAAACTATAAAAGTCCCTTTTCTCTTGGCACACAGATATTTTCCCTGTTTGTATCTATAATTTTTTTCAGACTTGCCCTATAGTCTCAGGGCCTAATATAAAAAAAAAAATTACTGTATTCCATTTTTATTTTTCATAATAAGCTAAGTAATTAAGTCTTTTCTGGTTCCTGGAGCAATCCAACTTTTCGGAGGACTTTAAAATGAACAAAGAAAATTCAGTTAATAGGCACGGACAGAAGGGAATCAACTTGCTAAAATTAAAGTCCTAGAGAGGTCACAGCATATAACTAGATTCAGGAGGATTAAATGCATTATTGTGCTTCTTTTCTCCAACTAGCCATGTTATTTTCCATATTAACATATTTCTCCATAGTTACACAGGGTGGATAAATTTGACACATGAAAATGGCAGAATAAACTCATAAAAGAGGTTTTCCATATCAGAGATTGGAAACTGGTACCCAGGGGCCAGATTGGGCCAGCAGGCATATTTTGTTTGAACCATACCATTTTGTTTAACATTTGACAACATTTTTAAATTGTGAGATTTCACACACACACACACACACACACACACACACACAAATCCAGACTTCCGGTTTCTCTTGATCCAGCAACACTGGACCTCCATTATTCCGTGACAAACGCGCTGGGGCCCTGTAGCCACTCTCCGAGAAGGGTGAAGACTCTCCAGGTTGCCACAGTCCCCACCTTCCCCACTCCGCTCACACTATAGTTGGGGATTTCTGCCTTACACCCACCCAAAGCGTTTCCAGACTGGGTTTCCAGGTGTCCTCTGTCCCAAAGGGACACCCAAAAAAGGTTTCACTCTGCAGACCAGGCTTTTCTAGAGTGACTTCTACCATTTACGCAAGACCTCCTCGTTCACCTGGACCCTTGGCTCTTGTCGCTTCCCCCGTGCCATCAAAATACCCTTCACCCACCCCTCCTGGCCCTTTACCCTTTCTTTTACTATCGGAACATCGCACAGATTTTTCAAGCTCTGAATATAAAAAATAAAACATCTCCTTGACCCCAAGACTATCTCAAAGCCACCGTCCAGCCTGTTCCCACCCTTTCTCCTTCATCTCCGCCTCCTGCCTTGCTGGTCATTCCCCAGTCTGTTACAATCTACCTGCACCCCTCCCCCCCGCCCTCACAGTCTACTGAAATGGATCTGGCTGATGTAACTATGGCCCCTGATTATCAAATCCAGTGGACTTGTTTCAGTCCGTATCTTTTCCCCATACCCCTGCCTTCCTCATCCTGCAAGTGTCAGTTCAGGCCTCTGAGTTTTCCCAAGACTCTCAGCTGAGCTGAATGTCCCTCTGAGCCAGCTCTCTCATGCCAGCCTCTGCTTGTCTCTATCATCCCATTCCAAACATCATATCACAACTCTTTCTTTTAAATCTGTCTTCCCCACAGAAGGTTACAGACTATGCCTCATTCATCCTTGTATGCACAGTGTCCAGTACAGTGACTGGCATGCAATAAGTATTTGATAAATAGCTATTAATAAAGAAATAAATAGATGACTGAGTGAATGAACCAAAAACTAAAGCACCTTTTAAGTTTGTTAGGAGGAGGAAGGTCTGAAATTCTTCTACAGGAAGCATTTTGTCCCAAAACTTCCAGGAGGCTACCTTATCTACGTAAAGCAAATTAAGTCAGGTGGAGAAAAAGGTATATGCTTTTTCCTTGTCTTGCTAGACATTTAGAAGAGTTTAGATTAGTGATGTCCTTCAGTATCTACTGGGGATACTCTAAGATAGCACTCCCCAAAATGTTTTATAGCTCCAGA
>NW_011888828.1:1535328-1556813 GCF_000151845.1 Pteropus vampyrus
TATCTTTTCCCCATACCCCTGCCTTCCTCATCCTGCAAGTGTCAGTTCAGGCCTCTGAGTTTTCCCAAGACTCTCAGCTGAGCTGAATGTCCCTCTGAGCCAGCTCTCTCACGCCAGCCTCTGCTTGTCTCTATCATCCCATTCCAAACATCATATCACAACTCTTCCTTTTAAATCTGTCTTCCCCACAGAAGGTTACAGACTATGCCTCATTCATCCTTGTATGCACAGTGTCCAGTACAGTGACTGGCATGCAATAAGTATTTGATAAATAGCTATTAATAAAGAAATAAATAGATGACTGAGTGAATGAACCAAAAACTAAAGCACCTTTTAAGTTTGTTAGGAGGAGGAAGGTCTGAAATTCTTCTACAGGAAGCATTTTGTCCCAAAACTTCCAGGAGGCTACCTTATCTACGTAAAGCAAATTAAGTCAGGTGGAGAAAAAGGTATATGCTTTTTCCTTGTCTTGCTAGACATTTAGAAGAGTTTAGATTAGTGATGTCCTTCAGTATCTACTGGGGATACTCTAAGATAGCACTCCCCAAAATGTTTTATAGCTCCAGACGCACCATGATGGGAGTACTCAGAAAGACTGCCCTTGAAAGGGAGAGGAAACGCCCTCTAACACGGGAATCCAGAAATGCAGAGCAATAGAAATAACCTAAAGGAAAAATAAGGTAAGAATGAAATAAACGTGCCCCCAAAGTCCTTTAGGAAGCCATTCGTTGACATCATCACACACAAACAGTTCTTCATAATGACTGGGAACAAGGCTTGGAAGCTATTCTCCCCATTTCTCAGGCTTCTCAGAGTCCTGCTACCACCAGCTCACTCTGGACCAGCAGGGAGGTGAAATGGAGAATGGGAAATGAGGCTGGAAGGCCCAGGCATTGATGGTCTATCTGTGTTGGCAAGAAGGAGGAGTGTGGGGAGGATATCGGTCTGTAGTAGTGGGAAAAGAAAAGGGTTCGTGTGGGCATCTCACACTGGACAAGTGCTGCCCTCCCACATGGTCAGGCACACACTGCAGTAATTTTTTTAGCCTGTACTTTTCTTTTCTATTGAATCTCCCCCCAGTGAAAGGAGAAAACTGTATACTATGACTGTCTTTATTTAAAATTAGCATTATTTTTTTAAATATATTGCAGGCATTAGTCCAAAGAAATCCAGTATTCTCTCAAAGTCATAGTGGATGACACTGATCAAATTCCTCAATCACATGGACTCTTCATTTTGATTTCATTTTTATGGGCTTATTATATAAAGCAACAATAGTCTATTAAATGAAAATGTATATATTCAATTATGCCTATTTGTTTAATAATAAAAGTAGAAATAATCTATACATTCCACTGCCTAAAAATTTCATTCTCTGTAGGTTTATTTTCTGACACTTTATATTTAGTTTGCTTAGTAAAATGTATAATGGAGTTTGCAGCTTTTGTTTTTCTAGTGATAGTTTCTGATTATTTTAAAATAATGTGATGTTTGTTTCCTTTGCCATGGTAAGCTCATATTCATTTTATATAAATAATTCATATTATACACATGTGTATTCATTATACGCACACACACACACACACAGAAGATATAATCAGATTCAAATTTTTTGCAAGAATTTCCACACATGGACATCTCTCTCAAGTCTGGGCCCAAAGAATAGTTCTTGGGAAGCCTGTACTGCTGTCACCCACTTCCCTCACATAGTTCCTAGCTTCCAGGTCACTATGGTAGAATTTCAACCCAATGCAATAGCTGAAGGGTGTTAGTGCTGGGACTAGAAGCCCATCCCAAAATACCCAAACTCTTTCCTTTCCCACTAAGCTCCTACGATGCTCAGAAAGGCACCCCTACATACCCTCCTTGTGTATCTAGAAACATCTGAATTGGCTAAATGTACTTCACTTAGGCCCACAAGAATCTCTAGGCCCCTGGCACAGCTCCTTTCCAATGCAGGCACATGCAGGCATGAAGTGCTCGTATTCCAGCTCCCTTGGTGAAGAGGGACCTCGTTTATGGCCTCTTTCACACTCTTTTTTATCTTTTACCTCCACCCTCTTTCTTTCACTGCCATTGACTGAACATAGGAAGAGAAAGGAGCAGAGATTATTAGGATCGCCACAGAACAAGATGAAAAGGAAAAAATATTAATTCCATTCATGCCTTTTGCCCAATTCAAGTGCCTTGCCTCATCCATCTCATAGCCACCCTCCAAAAGGACTACAATGGAAACTAAAACTATCTCACTGATCAACTGATATGCACATCATGCAACTTACAGGCAATTGTCATCAGATACATTCAAAAACATAACTTTTAATATCTCAAATTATGCCTCATTGGCTCTGAGAATAGTTAATAGTTTCTTAAATTAACAACAGCTTTTTAAAGTAATGACCCATAGGACAAAAAATAAATAAAAACAGAAACTATGAGAGCTCAGACTATCATTTTACACAAAAAAAAATATTTGAAAGCTGTTAATGATTTTTCTACTAGAGACAAATATTTTAAGTATCTGGATAATTTCATTAACAATAACATTTTCTGAGCATCTCTATGTAAAGCACTATGCCTTCTTTTTTCTGTTCTATATCTTAACAATAAAGACAATTCAGTCCAACCCCTAAACAAGAAAATTATAATATTCGAAGATACAGAGCTCAATCTGCAACATCTCTTAGCTCCTAAGTGTCAGTGCTTAAATCAGTTTTATTAATCATTAAGAGATCTGTGTTCATATTGCTGGGATGGAAAAAGGCATGGCATTCAACGCCCCTCCTGAGCCCAGCAGGCTGTCTTGAAAAGGCGAGAGCATGTTATCACAATCACTTTGCCAACGGTGCGTGCACCAGGGCTGGCCTAAGCCTCAGCTTGACCAAAACCAGCTGCCTGAGCATCCAGTCCCGAGAACGTAACTGCCTGGTGTTTTCCAAAGCCATACCCCTCCCTCAAGACACTTGGGGGCAGAGAGTTGAGAGATTAACAGATTTGTGAGTCCGGGGAGGATTCAAACATCCTGACTTCTGGCAGCACCCCTTGCCCTGTTTTCCCATGGCCCTCCCGGCACTTAATTAGTGATTAGTGCTAGAAAGGTACTTAACATTATGGGGACCTCTCTACCACATTGTTTTCTTGGAGCAACATACATATTATCTCTGTAGTGTACATTTGCATTGGGAATTTTCTGGATGCAATTATCCTTTGCAACTAATAAAACAAGATGTAATTACAGACGTACTGTTAGCAGTGCCACTTTACATTTAGGTTGATTTGTTTGTGGCTGTCTGGAACGCCAGATGTGAGCGCTGTTTATGACGCCCGCTCACACGTTACCTCTGGGCGTGGTGCGGCTCACGGTGACAGCCATCCAGGGCAGCACAGTCACAGTCCTCTCGAGACCTCTCTGCCTCCTTGGGCACTCTATCTTTCAGCTCATGGCGGTACTTTTCACCCTCTCCTGAACAGCTTATGGTGCATAATTCAGCCGAAGCAGAGCCCTCATTTGCCACCCTGAACCCAAAGCCTAGTGGCCTGACTTTAAGTCGAGTATCCATTGATTTACATGAGAAGCAGAGATTTACATACAGAGGCCTTCATCAAACATTTCAGAAAGAATCCACTTGGACTGGGACACAAAGAGCTGTACAGAACTTCTCTGCATTTTGTACAAGAGCATGTATTATTTATTTATTTATTTATTTATTTTAAGAAAAAGCCTTCCACACGTGTTATATAAAGTCAGGAGCGGAGTGTGCCCTTCCTCCTGAGATCTCTCCTACAGGAGCTCTGCAAGCTTACCATGGAATACATGGACTCATGGAGATTTTAAGAAAATTCACTTCTAAAAACTCAACTTCCTTCCTTATTTGGGTCTTACTGAAAACTGTGCCTGAAGATGTGTATACTTACTGTACGCAAGTTATACTTTAATATAAAAAATCATTTTTAAAAGAATGCATTGAAGAGCATTCAGAAAATAGCAAATAGAAGACCCATTGCTGTGAATTAACTTGAGAGGCAGCAGCACGTATCGTTAGCATTCGAGATGTGTATGTCTGCTGAGGAGGTGCGCCCAGTCTTATGAACATTCAGCATCTGCTCCCTGAGATCCTCTAGCCAATGAAGACAACATCACTGTAGAGACAAGCCAAGCAATTTAATCTCATGGCTGCCCATCAAATGAACAAGGTGGATTTAAGAGCTCAGTGCAGATAGTTAAGGAGTAAGTCAGAAAATCTGCCTCAGAACAATGTCCTTCTGGATGGCTAATGCCTGGAAATCGTTGGGACATGCAGGGGAATCCAGCCAGGGAAGGGAGAGGTCTTACAGAGGACCAGGGATGACCCAGTCTGAAGAATCATGAGGACAGAACAGCCAACAGGTCAGTTAGCACATGTCCAGCAAGAATTGTGTGGAAGAATCACACTAACAAAGAAGCCCAATCTAACAAATCCTGCTGGGACTGTATTTCTCAGAGCTTTCTCTTCATAACCACCAAGAAGCTCTCTCCAGTTGGGCAGGGTTTCCCATACCTGGCCCTGACAACATCCTTGAAAAAAACTCAAGTCAAAATTCTTGAATGAAAGAAATTTGTACAATTTGTACAATCCTCCTAATGTTTACTCCCCTCAGACATGTTAATCCGAAATGACCCAGATTGGTTCCTTAAATACTGTCTCTAAATTAAGAGACTCTGGTTCCTGAGATGCTGGCATTTATCGGGCTTTTTTTTTTTTTTTTAACCATAAATCTGACCCCGAGTAAATGTGTTCTAACAAGCACAAAGCATACAAAAAAGACTTTCCTGACTCTAGGTTCATCCAGCACTAAACAGTTGCCCTCCCATGATGGTACTGGCAGCAAATAGCCAGGGGTCTCCTTGTGAATGTGCTGCCAGTGAGAAACAAGAATTTCACTATACTTCTGGGATAAAAAGACAAAAATAAAACACTACTACTCAAACTCAGGTAAACCTTAAAACACATATCGTAACCTTTCTCCATACTTTCTTTTGAGTTCTGCACCAATAGTTTCACAGGTCATTCATTAAAATGTCAATAATGGTCCCTCCCCTTGTGGAGTAAGATGTGGAGGGATATTGGCTTTCTTTTTTTACCTTTTTCCTATAAGATTTTTTTAAATTTCTACAATGATCACGTATCATATTTGTACACAGAAAAATTAAACAAGAATGATTTCTTTCATGAGAATAGGGCACATAAAGAAGAATTTTATTCAAAAAGTTAAAGTGAGAAAGTAAATCAATTTGCTGTTTTATTTCTCATTTGATACAAAAATATACACGATAACTGCTAAAACTTCTGAAATTCTTTTTTATTGAAAATCCTGGGATTCTACTTGCTGCAATGCAAAATCATCATGAACGTTTTGAGATCAAGTCACGAAAATAGCTGAGAGCAATTTCTTTCCTCTAGCAGATTTTAGCTAAAACTCCACTGATTATTAGTAAGTTGAAAAGATATAACGATTTTTTTTACAAATAAAGAAATTCAATTCAAAGCATGACTTTATAATCTAGTATTCAAGTCCAAGTACTTCTTTGAAAACTTTTTACTACCGTCAACCATGAATATGATAATAAAAAATGCTGCAACACAGCTTTGACCTCATGGAAGTGTCACTAATGTCACAGAAAATCCCAAAGAAGTAAGTGGAATCCTTGTGGAAGTACACCCACTCTTTTGCTCTCTTCACTACCCCATGTTGCTGCATGATACCCTCAAAACTATTGTCTGGGGACTATGACTGCCCTCCATCCTCAACCTTCTCAATGGTCCCTCAACCTCCCTGCCTCAAGAGAAGCCTGCTTAGTCCTAGGCCTCCCTCTCTCAAGTAGAGGGTGACATTCTTCCGCAGCCTTCAAGCTCAAGGTTGGAAGAAAGAACAAGTCATCTTTCTTAGTCCCCAGTACTCCTTCTAAATCATTCTTCCTCCAATTTTCTGGGAAAACTCCACTCCTCTTCAACATTGTCATCTTTGTCTGCCCTACATCCCAGTCACTTCTCTCATTCACTGAGCACTTTAGCACGTGGCTCCTTGTCTTCCTCTCAACCTGCAAATACCCACATGCTGTAGGAGTCTCCAAAAATCCATCCAATCTCTCGGTCCATTGATCTGCCTGCTCCCCGGGGTGTCAGAGGTAATAAGAGATTTTACCAGACAAATGATCAGGTCTGAGCATATTGAGTAGGCAGCCATACTAATGTAGAGTCTTTGTTTATAATCACAACACCTCTGAAATATTAAATTCAAACTTCCTACTCTCTCATTATAATCTCCTGCCTTAGTTCTCTCACTGAGTTTACTCTTCACACACCTACCTATCAGCCTCATCTGACTGTCACTTCATAGATCCAACTCTGAGTCCATCATCTGACCACTCTTGCCAATATCACCAACTCATTCGCCAATTAGCCTTCTATCGAGTCTCCCTAGAAAATTCATCTCTACATACATCCAACTTTCCCCCTTCTGCACGCCACATCTGTGCTGCTTAGCACTACTATGGACCAACCTGGTACTTTACTATTACAAATAGAAAATACTGATTAAGCTCTTACTACCTACTAGATGCCACGCTAAGTGCTTTACATGTGTTATCTCATTTAATCCTCCCCAAAAAACCCATGAATAATCCAGTGTACTAATATTATCTCTACTACATGAAGACACTAAGCATCAGAGACATTACATACCTGTCCAAAGTCAGAGCAGGGATTCGTGGTGACTTGAATCCAGGTGTCTCTTATTACAGAGCCTGCACTCCCCACCACCACGGCGTAGGTTCACTGTTTTCCATCTCCATTGGCCCTACACTGCCTTAGAGTGCTGTTTTTGTCATAACAGGGCTATTTCAAACCTTCATTCACATCAGACCTCCCACTTGTAACTCTTACCTCCCACCTTAAGCTGAGTTCCTTAGCTCCTGCTTTACAGGAAAAATAAGATCCATCAAAAAAGAGAGCCACTGCCTCTGTTTCCCAACACCAACCCTATGAAATTAGCACTCCATCCTTTTGTCCTTCCCTCCTCCTTTCTAAGACTGGTTTCTCCGCTTCAGCCTGAATCCCATTCCATTCATTCCTTCAACTGTGTCTTTAACTTTCCACTCCCTTTAATAGATAAGTGGGATCTTTCTCACCTCAGTCCTCTACTGCACAACTTCTTCCACCTGGAACAATGGTATTCCTCTCCTTCACTGACTGGGATCCACATTCTGCCACTTCCTCCAAGAAAACTTTCATCAGTTCTCAAGTGAGAGTGTATGCCCGTCCTCTAAGCACCTCCTGCCATGCTCTAAGCTGCTCTCGAGCATCGTGTCTACTCCATGGCTTACTTTCCAGGCTTCTGCTGTGTTGCATGCTCTGTGAGGGCAGGGACCTTCTTCAAGGTATTCTTCTCAGCCCTGGCATAGTACTTGGCACACAGTAGGCACCCAGAGATATATACTGAATGAATTAGTGAATGGATAAATGGAGGCAAGGAGAAGCAACATGATAGGGAACTTTAAACTTGGCAGAGCATGTAGATTTAATAAAATAAGAAAAAGGGAGTCATTGGAGGTTTCGAGCAAAAGGATAAAATAATAAAATCTGAGGATTTTATTGTTTTGTTTTATAAGATTCATCTTGTCATATCTTTGGAATAAAATGAAGTGCAGAATTCTGAAGCCAACTGAAGTAATAATACAAGCATAAAAAATTGCTTCATCTAGAATTATAGTAGTGGAAATGAAATCATATTTTGAAAAAAAATCAACAAGACTTCCCGATGAACCCATTACAACTGTATGAGTCAAGGTGACTGTCTACTTCAGGATTCCATAGTGCACATGTAAGTGACTATAGAGTATAAGGTGACACATATGCTATGTTTTCAGTTCCTGCCTAAAAGTTATCTAATCTGTTTTATTCGTTTAATATATCTTTTGAACTGAGCATTATGCCTTGAAGACAGCAGGTGCTAACTAAACAATTTATATTTTTCTTTTATTGCTTCAGATCATTTTTTGGAATATAAGAAGTATATAACTATATGTACATATAGTTTTAGATATGCACACATGATTATACACACGTGCCTTTTTTAATTCACTAGTCATAATAACCACTTAGAATGAAACTTGTTCCTTCAATTTCTCCAGTCAGATGTTAACCTCCTACTAACAATCTTTGTTTCAAATCTTTTTCTCTCTAACTTACCAAAGTATGCATTTTTTTCTTACTAAAAATATTATCTGAATAGATTTCATCAAAGAAATGCAAATGGACAATAAACACATGAAAAGGTGCTCATCATAATTAGTAATCAGGGAAATGCAAATCAAAACCACAATTAGATACCACTCCACATCTTCTAGGGTGTCGTTAATCAAAAAGACAGATAATAACAAGTGTTGGTGAGGGTGCGAAGCAATTGAAACCCTCATACACTGCTGAGAATGTAAAATGGTGCAGCCACTTTGGAAAACTATATAGCAGTTGATCAAAAAGTTAAACACAGAGTTATTATTTGATACAACAATTCTTTTCCTAAGTACACACCCAAGAGATATAAAAACATACACACACACACACACACACACACACACACACACACACACACACACATACAAACCCTCATACACAAATGTTCATAGCAGCATTGCATATAATAGCCAAAGGTGGAAATAACTTAAATGTCCACTAACTGATGAATGGCTAAACGAATGTGGTATAGCCATACAACAAAATATCATCGTAAAAAAGAATGAAGTTCTGATACATGCTACAACATGGATGGATGCCGAAAACATGAGGCTAAGTGAAAAAAAGCCAGTCATGAAAGACCACATACTATATGATGTCCAGAATAATCACATCTGTAAAGATAGAAAGTAGACTAGTGGTTGAAGATGAAAGGTTGAAGGGATGGTGATGGCTAAAGGATATAGGTTTCTTTTTGGGACAACGAAATGTCCTCACATCAATTGTAGTAATGATTGCACAGCTCTGCGAATATACTGAAAAACATTGAATTGTACACTTAAGACGAGTGGATTGTATGGTATATGATTTATATCTCGATAAAAATGTTACAAAAGTAGTATCGAAGTGGCATTCTTTTATAAACTTTGTTATACAGAGAAAAAAGAACAAAGAAAATGGGGGTGTACTATTCTCAGCAATGCGGTGGTGCATATTCCTACCCACTGACTGCCCTGCAGGAAACACATCAGGAATATAGCACATACAGCATTAATCAAGGGCAGTGTGAGCCCTATCAATACTATTTCCTCCGTGCTTCTACTTAGGATAAATCTGTGTGTTACATTTATATATAATTAAATAAAAACGTCTTTGTCTCTCATTTTCCTGAATTTTGGTTCACCTGTTCTGTTCAAAGGGAAGGGAGAGCATCAATGACAGAGGGAAAAGAGGATGATCTCATACTTAAAATACTGAGATAAAGATTCTTTCCTTGGGAAGTAAGTTAACTAAAAAATACCTCAAATTCATCCTCCTCTGAGATCCCATCCAGACTCCATTTTCTCATTCATAGAATGTGGAGGATAGTATTTATCTAAGTATCTCTAAGGTTCCTCCTAATTTGAAAATTCTATGACTGTGTCACAGAATTCAACCATAAAATATGTAGAAGAAGGGTGGTCACGCTCATCTGGACTGAAGAGCAAACTCTGAGCTTTCGCAAGTGCTCGGATGGTCACCACACCTAGATTAGTGGTTGGGAACCCTTGTCTGAGAACTCCTCTCCACGCTTATTTTATCTAAATCGGTAAGGAAGAGGAAAATTCATGTCGGCACGATCACTAGTCCTGCTTCCTGCAACGCCAACTGATAATCGAGGTGCGTGGGTAAGCCTGAATTGTTCTAGTCACTACGTGAACAGAAACAATCACAAAAAGGTTCTGAAATCATCGGGTCCCTTCAGGCCAAAGAATTGGAATTGGCCAATTTCTTCCAAATATTATTATGATGTTTTTTTTTAATGGAGTAGGGACTGAGCAAGGAATTTTTCAGGCCAGAGCAATACATTCCTTTTCCCCCTTGATAAATTTAGACAAGTTGAAGTATTCAAAATAAGAGAAGGACCTTGGGACAAGGAAGGAACGCAAATTGGCTCCTTAGCTCTGGAACCGAGAAGCACATTCCGAGGACCAGGAACCCAAAGATGTGGTGGCCCACTGGGGAAGCACGGCTCTGTGATGGAGGAAGCTAGGGGAGAATCAATAACAAAGACCTAATGAGTTTCCCAGAAATGCTGAGCAGTGAGTAGAAGTTCAAAGAATTACAATTGGACTATATAGGAAATATATTTTACCTCTTTCTTTAAAAAAAAATAATTTTTTGAAAGATCTAGGCTATGTGGGCGAGGTACTAAAAAATGTTGATGTGATTATATCCTAGTTCACCCTTTAAGTAATGAACTAAACCCGTCTTAGAAGATGAAATGTACTGGGGCCGCTCAAACTGGCTCAGATAGTTTTCCTTCTTCCTAGATTTTAATTGGCTTTTAGGGAGGAGACATAAAAATTAGACTTTGTTCTCCAATCCATAACTTAACTTCAGTGTAAGTAGGCCTTGACATCAACTTTGAGTGCACTTCAGCTCTGTTTCAGCTAAACTTGCGAAGTCATTCCATATAGAGCAGCAAAGGGCCCAGTTTCATGCTTAAAAAAATCATTTTCAGGTTGCATAAAAAGTATACAGGTTAAGAAAAAATAAGGAAGACTGAAAATCTCACTATACAAATTACATTATGGATAAGGAAAAGAACATAGCAAGGGGGCAGGAAAAATCTATTTGCAGTTTTTTGGTTTTTTTAACAAAACGTCAGCCTTTTTCCAAGATTTCAAAAATGGCCTTTGATCAGATTCACCTGGTGGTGTAGGGTTTGTAACTGGAGTGAGAGTGAACTCTTGTTTTTGATTTATAAGCGACTACTGTGACCGATTCGAGCAATCGACAATCTATGTACGACAAGGTAATCAATGAACCAGAAGCCCACCAAAGACTTGTTTCTTACAAAAGCATCCAGACTCCTCAGTCTGAGTTTCCAGAACTTCTGCAAATGGGACTCAGTTTAGAAATTTTTTCAAATGGAAATGTGAATTCCTTGGAAGCAAAGTTAGTGTACTGTCCACACTCCTCGTATGAGGGTCACTATGTTATACCATCACATTTTTCCTGCTTGACTTAAATCACAGACAGTGAGAAGAATTTATGCCAAAGACACTACCAAGGAATTCAACGAATTTACAGAAGTAAAAATGGCAATTATTACATGACTCAAAGAAAAAACGAAAAACTCAGATCTTAAACGAAACTCTCTATTTCTTTTGGCAAATCTACCAACAAAATGTGTGCCCTGAAACACACCAAGAGGAAGTCTCCGAAGGGCGTGGTAGGAAAAAGAAATCCCTGATATTCCTGGTGCTTTAAGAAAACAGAAACCTTCGTGAGGTCCTACTAAGTGTCAGCTACCTGATACACATTATATATATAAGGCTTCCTTTGATTTAATGTCCTCCCTATGACATTGAGACATAAATGTCGCTCCCTATTACACAAGTGAGGACACCGAAGCTCAGAGAAGCCAAGCCCTTTGTCCAAGGTCAACCCAGCTGGTAAACCGAGCCAGAATTGGAACACAAATCAGTCTGGCTCCAGACTCCACATTATTAAATCATGCTCCAAAAGACATCTTGTCCTTTTACAAACTAAAAAAAAAAAAAAAAATTAGCTCAGCAGTCTTCCTTCTATTTTTTTTCTGTAAGAAACTACTTCACCCTAAGTATAGAAACAATCCAAGGACAAATGTATTTAAATTCACTCCGATCCCCACAGATTAAAATAAGTTCTGCAACATTTATACATCGTTACCAGATATCTAGTATATGGAAAGCAGCATGTATACCCCAAATAATGCAGTTTTCCATTTGACTTAATATAGTCGATGGTGTTCATGAAAGGGAGAAAGCATCAGACTTGAGCTCTTTATGCTTGTCCTTTCAAAAATATAGCTTCATTAAAAATAACATTTTAACTATGTTTTGGAAGGCTTCTTTTTCCTCAGAAGCTTTACTTGCTTAATCTGGATAACAATGTATGAGGTAGAACAGGTAGATATTCATCTGTTTAAAGTGCACGTAGCATTTTATTAGTTGCTGTTATAATAGAAGCAAGGTATAGTCTCACTAGACAAATATTAATAAATACTTAATTGGCATATTAACTGCTTGGAGATAAATGGATTACAAGAAATACTTGAAATGGAATTATTTTACATATAAGAGACTCTCAATTGAACATGTCCACTGTGGGATAGCAGTGGAAATGATTTGCATTCCTCTCTAAAAACTGACTCTTCTTATTCATTTTCCACTCTTAAATTCATTTAAAACTTTGTTCTTTGAAAGCCCACTGAGTATGAGAAACAGTGCTAGACTTCACGAAGGCTGCAAAAACAAGGAATCCTCCAAGGACCAACAGTTTAATGAAGAAAAAAAATGCAGTGCAACTACAAAATCATCTACAAAAATGTCACATTGGTAAACATAAATCCTTGGTTGTATATCGGAATCACTTGGTGAGGTTTTAAAAATACCGAGTCACAGCCACAGAGATTTTGATTTAATTGGTCTGGGATGCAGCCTGGGCGTTGGTGCTTTTAAAAGCTCCCAAGATGATTCTATGTGCTCTGCGGTGAGAAGCGCAGCTGCAGGAGCACCGTGAAGGGAGCACGGAAGTATGTGATGACTGAGCATGGCAGGTCAGTAGCTGTTGGTACATTGTAGGAATCCACTTCCCTCCTTCCCTCCTTCCTGAATTGACCCCTTGAAGTAGAGGTAGCATATATATTGGGCTATGAAAAATGGGCGAGGGGGAGTTTAAAGCATTGGAGATGGAGGGCAGAAGAAGGGTGTCAGAGGAGGGGAAAATGCTATAAACCGAGGCGAGGATGTGAAAAGGAACAAGGAACATTTCAGGATTTTAAATCAGAATGGAGCAGTCTTATGGGAACTCTGGAGGAAGAAGAGGGTAGTCGTGTGGGGCAGGGCCCAGAGGCAGAGGGACCCAAGGCTTGGAGCTGATTTCTGAAGCAGTAAGAAATCACTGATCATTTCTGAGCAAGGAAGTGATGTGAACGAAGTAACTATAACCACAACTGGAAATTCAGGAAACTTTGTCTAGAGAAAGTGCGCGTGGATTGTGGGGGAAAGAGGGAGGCCAGCGAGGCACTTAGGAAGTGATGGAGATGACAGAGGCCAAGGTCACAGGTGCTGAACCAGGCCACAGCAGTGGGAGGGCAAAGGACAGGTCCCAGGCGCACTGTGATGGAGGAAGTGG
Organism: Pteropus vampyrus; assembly: GCF_000151845.1. Taxonomy (NCBI): domain Eukaryota; kingdom Metazoa; phylum Chordata; class Mammalia; order Chiroptera; family Pteropodidae; genus Pteropus; species Pteropus vampyrus. The sequence continues at coordinate 1,548,705 of NW_011888828.1, forward strand.
CGGGACTTGATGGGACAGTAGTAGACACGAAGAGAAAAAGATCGAAGATGGCCCTGAAGATTAGTGCTCGGTGACATAATGGACAGAAAGAGGAAGTCAGGAGAAAAAAAGCAAGTTTTAGAGAGCTGCTGATGAATTCCATTTTACGTACGTTTTGCCTCCGCTGCCATCATGGCATCCATTTGGAAACATCCAATGACAAGTCCGAAATTAGGGAATGGTGCGCAGCAGAGCATGTCAAAGCAAAAGTAGAGATCTGGGTGTCATATTGTCATAATTGTGAGTCATCAGAGACAGTGACAAGTGAGTTCTCTGAGAGACATAAGGAAGGTAGAAGAACACCTGTGGATATGCTCGAAGGGGCTTGGGAAGGACACAGAGAGCCGCCAAACGGAGAGAGGGACAAGGACGGGCCGTCACGAGACTCGGAGAAAAGGAGATTCCGAGAGCATGGGATAATCTCGAATGTGAAATGCTACAGAAAAAATCAATAAATAAAACTTACACAGGAAGCCAGGAAAAAAGCCCAGGTGTGGCCAATCCCAGTTCATTGGTGACCAAAAAATAAAAATAAAAATAAAAAAAACACTAGAGTGCATGCAGCGTCTGTAGCATGGGGGTAAGAGCAAGTGGACGGGGAGTTGCAGGTGGGAGGCAAGAAAGTGGAGACAGTAAGTGGAACCCACTGATTCAAAGAGTTCGCAAGCAGAGGAAAGAGGGAAATACTCGGACGGCTGGTGGGAGTACTCCGGTCACCTGAAACCGGTAAAGTGGCACTCGTGTGTGTGCGTGTGTGTGCGTGTGTGTAGGGGCCGGCAGTGGGAGGCTTTAGATGCCAGGGAGACTGCGGTGCTGGCGGGGGTGAGGTAAGTCACTGAAAAGGTCAAAATGCAGCCAAGGGGGAGGACAGGGAGACGGCCCCGGGAAAGCAGGCCGGATCGCCTTTTTCTTGGAAACAGGAGGAAAGGAGAAGGTTCACGAAAGGACAGCTCAGCAGAGGTGTTAAGGAGAAGAGTGAGGTGCCTAAAAGCCTGGTGACCGAGATTTTCTTAGTGAAGCCGACAACAGGGGCACCTTCGAAAGGTGGAGGAAGGAAGGCAACAGAGAGGAGAGGAAGAAACTTCTGTAACAGATGGAGGCAGGGCCGAAGCTTGAGCTATGTGATCCTGACCCGACACTCTCTTATGGACTCGTTACTGACTAGATGAGCCACCTGAAAAAAACCAGTGAACCCTCGATTATAATCAAGACAGCACCAGCCTCAAAATATAATCTCTCTAGAAATGCTACCACCCAGAAATAATCCGAATTCACAAGCTCCGCTCTGTGGCACAATTCCCCCTTGAGGTCTTAAACCGGTAAGTCTTTCCCACCTTCCATTTAGGGTGTCAGGATTTCTTTAAAGGGCTGCAAAGCTCAGCCTACCCCAGTGTACCCTACTCCTCCTGGTTCAGCTTCACTGCCATTATCTTCACTTGCAAGTCTCTTGCGGCCTAAACGGGCAGATTCTCAACTCAACCCACATCCTTGAACAAGTCACATATCGCCCGCCTTCTCGACTGGAAAATGAAGAGAGATAATAATGGGGCACTGCCTCCAGCACAAAGGGCTTGTGAAAATTAAATGACAAATGGCTGAGCAATTTGCAGTTATGAAGCCATAGAAAAGCTTAGTGATCATCTCTGCCTGGCTGGGCACAGTGCAGTTCACCAAACACAAAGGCCACATTCAGACCTTCCCAGGTGCCAGAGACCCACAGAGAGCTGGCCAAATGAAGCAGAATCGGAAGACAAAAGAAAATCTCTCAACAAAACAAGGCAAGAGGAAAGAGAATACATAGAGGAAAGGGATTGGGAGGTTAGAGGGTCATGAAGTGCTCAGCCGCTGAAATTCCCCTAGACAAAGAAATCATTTCACGTTTCTCTTTGGGTAACAATATATGAGTGCATATATCGAAGACTGCACAGTGACCCCGGAGCCACCTAGGAAATCTATCTGCTGGAAAGAGAGAGCTCTCGGCTCTGCACGGTGCCACTTCTTTCCCGTAAAACCGGCTGTTGGACCATTTGTCGTCTTCCACAATGAATTTCACTCATGGAGCACTTTCTTCCAGGAAAGAAGCAACACTCAAAGCATTTCGGGTAGACTTCTTCTACTCAACCAGAGACTTGTTCCGTATTAACTACTTCATGATTTTTTCAAGATTTTAGTCTTAGATAATAGTCTGGGCAAAACTTTTGAAAAGCCTAATAAATGCAAAAAGTCACCAAACCTGTGTATTCTTATCAATATTCTAAAGGCCACTTAATGAGTATCATAGCGGCATTCCAAAGAAATATCATCCTTAGGAGTGGGTCAGACTTGAATTTGTGTAACCTAGGGATGCTCAAGGCCCCGTCCAGTTTGCAGGCTCTAGAACAGCCCTTTAATCCTGTCTGTCTCTGCTGGCTGAATGAGTGGCCCTCACTCACGCCACAGTAATTTCCTCCCAGCTCCCAGCTCCCTGCTCCCAGGTTTCCGAGAGGCTCCAAAGGGGCAGACACGGTCAAGACCGAAGTACATTCAGAGTTGAGCTACTGTCTTCGACCAGCCTGGCCCTGGGCTCTAACTGCTTCCTCCATCACACAGTCCTGGGCTTCCTGGGCTCCGGTGCTACTGCCACTTGCTTCCTGAGGTCACCATACCCTATGCTGGCTTGCTCTCGACCACGACTGCCCCGAGGCTTCGCCCTCTCCGTACTGCAAGCATTAGACCTTCCTCACACTCTCTACCTTACGACTGCTACTACTAGCTCTCTTCAGCTGCTACAGGAAACAGCTCTCTGTCCTTGTTTAGATGAGTGATGGACACTCACAGCTGTGAGGTCAGGGGCTCCTGTGGCATGATAATTTCACTTCCTCTTCACACACAGCCCTCTCTCCTAGAACACGTAGGTGTAGGAGGGTGGGCTACAGTGGTCCTTGGTCTCCTGTGCCCTGCCGACATCAGGTCTCAGACTTGGTTCAACTCACCCTTTAAACTCCTTGTTCACTCCTGGTGATTTTCTTCCAATCCTGTTTCCAATCTTCCCCGAATCAGGTATTCATGGGGTAAGGGCAGGAGAGTCGTTGCAGAGGTAGATAGTCAAACAGTTTGTAGAGTTCATCAGACATGTGAGGACAGATCTGAACACTGGTTATGAATGAGGTTTAAACTCTTTCTCAAGGGGCTTCTGAGTCTCAGGCCTGAAGCTCATCCTCCTGGGAAGGTCCCATTAAAAATGACTCAAGCCTGGGTTCACACCTCCACGTCTGGTTGTTCCCTGGAAATTCAGATTCTTGCCACTGCTTCCAGTGAGAGCACAGGCCCTGCGGCTGCCACAGCCCCACCCTTGGCCAGGCAGCTTCCAGTAAAGCTCTCCTGGAGGTCCGCTCGGCCCACTGAGGGCCCAGGAATTCCCGTGGCCCAGCAAATATCCAGGTAGGAAGGGAGATGACAGGTTCTCCTCACACTAAAGATATGCCCAACCTCTAGGAGCAGCTGTCTTAAAGTACTACCGCCCACCTCCTCCCCCGAGATATGTACACACACACACACACACACACACACACAAACACACACACACACACACAAACACACACACACAGCCACTACCTCCTGGACTGATACAACCCTTTCCCTTTAAACACTCACTCTTTATCTTAATGGCTCTCTTCAACCCATCTTTCAAAGGGCTGGAGTGGGGGTAACAGGGTTAAAAGTGTCATGCCTGCTTCTGCAGCCTCTTAATAAGTCCAGCAGGAATTTCTAACTCCCTCTTTGAAAAGTAGGAGGTACTTATCACTTTGTGCTCAGCTGTAGGGCGGCAGCTAAGAGTAGAACAATAGAACATCATCTCTTTATGTCTGTGTTTAGGTTATTGAATTTAAAATATTGATAGGAGTAACAGTTGCTGAAAAGCAATGGTTCCTAACAGTTTTTAATATAAATTAGCCTGTATTATATTTGCTTCATAATGAAATACTTTCCAGAGTATACGTAAAATTTAGTGCAGAAAAAAAAATTATAAAGATTGACCAGAGCTTCAAAAGAATAAGGAAGAAATCCAATATGACAGCAATTAATTATTTCATTTGAATATTAATTATTTCGTTTATTTGGGATCTCGTGACTCGCTTTTATTTGCCAAGCCTGTTCTAGGCAGTAATAGTTCTGACTGCTCTGAGGGATCTACAGAAATTAGAAATCAGGAAATTAGTTGAAGAAAATTATTCTTTGTTCTTCCATATTAAAGATTCACCTTGAATAGAGTCTACTTATTAAACTGAGACATCAAATTTTAACGGAATCTTCAACACCAGAGTTTACCCCTCAAGTAAAAACTTCCACATAAGTTAATATTCTTCCAAACCAAAGATAGGGTGCTATTTTGCATCATCCAGAAATGGTTACACAAGATACAGCTGGCTTGACATTTAATCCCTGATCTCATATTTTTGGCTCTCTCTGTATCATTGACCAATATATTATATGAACTTCTACTCTAAACCTAGACACAGTAAATCAATGATACCTTTTGTTAGGGATCTTTTTGCAGAGTTGGCAAGTTTTGACACATAAAGAATGAGGAGCTGAGGCGTCCCTGACAATCCCACTGTTGAGATATCCCTATAGCTTTAGCCTCTATGATGCAGCATGATCCACAGATGTTGCTGAAATACTGTTGGCCAAAGAAGCGACTCAGGCAGCCTGTTCCACCAGCCGTGGTTTTCACACACACACCCGCGTCCCTCCCACCCCAGAAACCACTAGTTCTCTCCAGCCTTGGCGTCTGCTCCGACACTGCCTCAGGTAACAACATATAACCTGTCGTTTGTAGTCTCCTCATACCCGCTGCCCCCAATCATGGTCCTGAGTGCATCATGCCCTAACTAAGTAGGGAAAATCTGTCTTTGAATCTTCCACCTCTCTCTTTCTGTCTTTTTTTTTCTCCTGGTGGCCAGACCTCAGGGACATTATATTTGTTTGCTCCTGCTATCAAAGTACACTCTCGGGAACAAATCAGGACAAGTCACATCCACAACTAAGACTGAAATGTAAAAGACCGACAAGGTCACATTTTTCCTTAAGGATTTTAACAATCATTAAGTACCCCGTTTGGCTTTAGCTGAAGCTCTGACTGTGGCAGACATCCGCCAGACCCTCTCTGCAAGAAACTCTCATTGTCATTCCTTTATAATATCTTCCCAACCTCCAGATCCGGCCCCAACACAGGACCCCCACCGCCATTTCACTTCTGAATATCTAACAAGATTCATCTCTTATTCACTGACAGCTACTCGACTTGCCCCCCAACACACATCCTCCCTCAACCCTAAGACTTTCTCTCCCCTCGCTCCGACTTCAAGCAAAATCGTTAAACACATTTTCTAGGAAATCTCTTGTCCATAACCTCTTGAAAAAGAAAAGAAAAACTGTAAGTACCCTAAAGTGAGTTTTCCTTCCTCCATTACTAAAAAAAAAAAAAAAAAAAAAAAAAAAAAAAAAAAAAAAAAAAAAAAAAAAAAAAAAAAAAAAGGCAAAAGAGAGAAGATAAAGTACCCATCAATTCTTATTAACTAAGACCAAGTCGGTGTGTTTTTATACAAGCCTCTAGCATATGATAAAAGTAGTTGGCCAAACAATACTGGGTTTAATATATGAAGAGCTCATTTTAAAAATCGGTTATGTCCAATAGGAAAATATAAAAATTACAGGAATAAACAATATTGAGAAAGGAAATGTAATTGGTTACCAAAAGAGGGAAATCTCCCTCCCACATAAAGCTTCAACAAAATTCACATTTTTCACCTACGAAATTAAAGGGAAAAAAAAGATAATACCCAACGTTGTAAAAAGGTAAACTGAAAAGCCTTAAAAAGCTTTAAAAAGTTGACACTCTAATCACTAATTCCATTTCTAAGGAAATATTCTAAATGCAGAAAAGAATAAGATTTTTAAAGTTTATAACAGCAACACTTATAAAAGCAAAATGTTGGAATGATCTGAATATCCAATAATAAGGGATTGCTTTAGTAAAATATGATATGCCACTTAATAGAAAAGTGAATAAAAAGTTTATATATACCTATATTATGCATAGAAAAGATGAAAGGAAATATGCCAAAATATTAGCATTTTTTTCCAAGAGATGAAGCTAATGATGACTATTTCTTTGTATTTGATATTTTCAAGTTTTCCATGATGAATATGTATTACATTTATAGTTTTTTTAAATAAACCTTAAAAGAAATCATTTATAAGGTATAATTATTTGCAGCCTAATAAATCTAGAAATCTGAAAAGGTCCAGAGAAGTCTGCATACCAGATTGATCCTTGGCTGCTTCATAGTGATGGTCTTCTGATTCCCACTGGGGGAAAAAAACCAATTCAAGGATAGGAAGCAATTCTAGTTAGAGATGAAAAATCAAAGACACGTGTGTGCGCATGCGCACACACACACACACACCTGCCTTCCCTGTTGACAAATACAAAAGCTGTTCTGGATCATCCATTTCCTGTTCTCCTCACTTTCCTAGGTACACAGGTAATCTTAATTTCCCACCTTCTGTTGATGAGACTAGTCAATTAATGTTGGCAGATGCGGTATATCACACTCTAAGGCCTTTCAGTAAAACCTCTCTTCCTCTTTGTCTGTCTCTGTCATATCTCTCTCTGTCTCTGACAGTTTCTCTCTTTCTCTGTCTGTCTATCTGTCTGTCTGTTGGGCGGTCACTCCCCTGCCAACATGGCTGGAAGTGAGGACTCACAGCTTGGAGAACCGATCAGAAGAGATGCTCAAACAGGAACATCAAACTAGAATCTGAACAAGGCAGAAACACACCTTTGTTGGATTAAGCCTCTGAGATCTCAGGGTTGGTTTGTTCTTGGAGCATAGTCTAACATACTCTGACTAACACACCAGGACCTGGTGAAAGTAAAACAATCCACATCAAAATAAACCCATAAACACATTTAAAAGAGAGAGGGTTTAGGAGGCAATTTGATGGTAGAAACAGATCAGAGACAGCTGCAGCCCCAAATACATGCAAGATAATATGGCTGCAGTGGAGTGATAAAGGATCGTCCCCTGAGAAACCTAAAGATGATGTCAAGGAGAGTGGAGATCATTTCAGAGAAATGGAGCTAAAGACAAGGAATTGGATGGATACTGTCAATGGAAACTTTTACTGTGCTCACACAGCAGTGTTTACTTTCAAGGGAAAAAAAACTTACTCTCTAAATAGCAGGGAGAAAAAAAATAAGGTAGTAGGAGGTAAGATCCAATAGGATTTTCTGAAACTTAGAAAACAAAAAGTAGGAAATTATTAGGGAAATAATAATCAAATATTCCCCAACCTGAAGAAAGTGAGTCTTCTGATTTTAAGGGCCTGTGGAGTATGCCACACAGAAAATGCGCGTGGACCTGTGTGGACACAGCATCATGAAATTTCACAGAGCAAAAGATCAATTCAAAGACAATGAAATTATCACGGTGGCCACCTACAGTATTAAAAACTGAAAGGGACTGTTGTTCGGAGGGATGGGGGAGTTTCTTTGCATTATAACTCCTATCAACTTTGTGTTTTGTGTTTTCATCTATTACCTTGATGTATATTTTTATTTAAGTGTAGTTAATATACAACATTATATTAGTTTCAGGTGTACAATATAGTGATTTGACATTTATAGACCTTACAATGTGATCACCACACTAAGTGTAGTAATCATCTGTCACCATGCAAACTTATCACAATATCGTTGACGATATTCCCTTTCACATTTTTCACCCATCCCTCCACTTCAATGTATTTTTATTTTAATTTGAAAAAGTACTGCCTACCACCTTTTTAATCAAACCTGTGAATTATGAATAAAAGAAAAAAACCACCCTATCTTTACAGAACTATTATTTGCATAAGCAAATTATTCCAATTAGCTTCAAAAGAAGCGCTTTCCCAGACAGCCATAATCAGCCTAGGCCTCTTGGGGTCTCTCCCTCATGCACAGCGGTCACTGGCAGAACAGGACAAAATGCATAGTTGTGTGGTGTGGCTACAGTGGTGCTCAGAGTCCAAATGAAAGTGACC
>NW_011888828.1:1556863-1563827 GCF_000151845.1 Pteropus vampyrus
GGTGGCCACCTACAGTATTAAAAACTGAAAGGGACTGTTGTTCGGAGGGATGGGGGAGTTTCTTTGCATTATAACTCCTATCAACTTTGTGTTTTGTGTTTTCATCTATTACCTTGATGTATATTTTTATTTAAGTGTAGTTAATATACAACATTATATTAGTTTCAGGTGTACAATATAGTGATTTGACATTTATAGACCTTACAATGTGATCACCACACTAAGTGTAGTAATCATCTGTCACCATGCAAACTTATCACAATATCGTTGACGATATTCCCTTTCACATTTTTCACCCATCCCTCCACTTCAATGTATTTTTATTTTAATTTGAAAAAGTACTGCCTACCACCTTTTTAATCAAACCTGTGAATTATGAATAAAAGAAAAAAACCACCCTATCTTTACAGAACTATTATTTGCATAAGCAAATTATTCCAATTAGCTTCAAAAGAAGCGCTTTCCCAGACAGCCATAATCAGCCTAGGCCTCTTGGGGTCTCTCCCTCATGCACAGCGGTCACTGGCAGAACAGGACAAAATGCATAGTTGTGTGGTGTGGCTACAGTGGTGCTCAGAGTCCAAATGAAAGTGACCTAAACTGGTCAGATTTTCCCTCCATTAACAACTATTCATTGAGAGTTTAATGTATTCATTTTAATGTACACAATTTAATACATTCATACTCTGCCAATTTCCCGGGGGCGGGGGGAGAGATTGGAAGTCACTTATAAAACAAACATCATAAAATTCACAAAAATAGGAATTAAAAAGAAGGCAGCACAATGGTAGAAAGAGGAAATCGAAAGGCCAATCATAATGATAGATATGGCAACAGAGACTGGACATAAAACCAGTGTCACGTTTCCCAGCCAGTGAGGCAAGGAGTGACTTCAGTTAAGTGGCAAAATTCTCATCTCACAGAATGAAGCAGAATAAAAACTCTCATCTCATAGAATAAAACCAGTTTCTTAGGAAAGACAAAAGTCTTTTCTGAACCATCTTTGAGAAAAATATACTGGATGGGGTTGAAAGCACTGAAGGCCCTGGAAAAAATGAGGGCAATGTTATTCCAAAAACTTGCCAGCAAACACGGAGGCAGAATGGTCTCTCTGATGATGTTATTTATCATCCACACCCCCCAACCCCCAAAACACCCACTCACAAAGCCCACCCCTTTTTAAACGCCCATCCTGCTTATACAAAGTGAGTGAATCCCAGACTTGCCTGACCAGAGCAATCAGTCGGTCTGCTGCTGAGAAATTCCAGTTCCTAGGCCCTGACCTGATAAGTCTGCGAGAATCTCCATGGTTCCCACACTCCCCAGGTGAACGGGAAAGTCTGGGAAACAAGGTGATAGGTGATAGTCTACAGCTGCAAATGAGCTTGTTCCTCTTGTTCACTATGCCCCAGCTCTTTAACCTCCCTCAGCCTGACTCTTCTCAGCATCCTAAAGCTGGACGCCCTCCGGATGACAGCCTGATCTGACACGCATTTGCAGGAAAGCATCTGAGAAAGATAAGGAATGTAACATTTGTTCCTTGATGGTAATAACTCATAACCCCTCCCTCTCTTCCTCCACAACGCTAATTTCATCAGTGTTACCATGAGAATTCGGCAGAGGATCCACATGAGCTACATCATGCACACGATTTGATACAAACACATCTGCGCTGATGTGCACATCTTTTTATCATTACAGATGATATGTCGGCTGCAGCAGAACGTTTTTAAAGTCTTAAGATTGCATCTATTACTTCTGAAACAAGGGGGAAAAAAATCTCCCTGAGAAAGCAGCTACATACAATGGAGCATGCATCGGCTTTGCTAGACTCCCATGCTGAATTAATTGCACTTCCAAAACATCCTTGCTGAACCACGTTTCAAGAAGGCTCTCAGCTATGGAGAACGAAAGCTCCCTTCCATACACGTCGAAATCAGGAAATCAGAAGAGGCACCAGACTTCCCCCCACAGCGTCTTGTTTCTCTCCTGGCATTTATGAGAAACCTGGTTCAAGATGTTGCATCGCAGGGAAATTAGAGATGAAATGGTCACAAAAGAAGAGCGATGGTTAGCCTAAGGACAGTTATATGTGTTCCAGAACAAAGAAAAAAAGGTCAAACCTAAGTCAAGGGAATGGCTCAGCTTTCTCTAAACTGAGACAGAGAACTTTTCTCAGCTTAAAACATAATAAGAGTGGAAGAGGAAAGAAATCTGAGATACAGCTTGATAGCATTCTCTTGTCTTGGCCAAATGTTCATCTGGATTGTCAAAATTCATGGTGAATCAAACTGTGTGGGTGAAGCTTAAAGGTGAAGTATGCTCTATAAATAAATAGATGGTTAATCATGGGTTAGAAAGGAGGCAAAAATGCATTACCCATGTGCCCTGGAGTTTTAGGATGCACTGGAAGTCATGGATTCAGAAAAGGCCAACTGGAGAGGTCAGACCTGCTACGTGCATTCCCAATCAGCCTCGCCAGTCAAACTCTGGCCACCTAGAAAGGATTAAAGATTAGTTATCATTTCAATTCTATGAAAGAAGATCTATATTTCTCTTTTAGACACAAAAGTCTCTAGAGGACGGTGCTTGCCAACACTCTGAAAAAAAATAATCTCTCAAAATTCTTGCAACCCACTGTGTTATGATTTCATCTCATGAAATACAACACCTTTACATTAAACCTCATAAAACTAAATCCCACTGGGTCTCTTCCAGACTCAGAAAATAAGCAGCTCTGTTGGTGATGCTTAGAAAAGTGAAACACAGTCTCTTCTCATTGGTCTCGTTCCCACCAGTGGGTCCATTTCGCAGGGAATAAATTTGCTTTACTTCTACCAAATATTTACATGTGATTAATCTCACACATAATAGATCTTGCAAATGCTTTGTGAATGAAACGATGCCTTCCAACATCACACCATTAATTACCCTAAAGAAGATCGTTTAAATTGAAATGTACACAAATTCATTCTGGTTTTCCAGTCTATGAACATTGTCTCTGGCTCGCCTGGATTCGCCTGCGGGTGGTCAGAAGTATGAATATAAGGGTCAGAAGGACAAAATAAAAGGCACTCTGGCCAAACAGAAATTCTCTTGGGTTTTCATCATATTCTTGACTCAAGAAGAAGAAACAATTGCCTTGCAAAATAGAGTAACGATATCTCCATGTAACATACACACACACTCACGCACAGCAAATCTTCACATGCTCTCATAGGTAACTATATATTTTCCCAATACTGTAATTTTCAGCAACGAGGTCATCCCCTGATGAAGACATCACCAGGAAATCGATCAATGATCATTAACTCAAAGATCGATCTCATGCATTCATATCATTATTATAATAACTTCCTTTCACTCACATTTATCTTAAGGCTTTCCATTTTTTGCAAAGGTGGGTCAAACATCATTAGGAAGTTGTCTCTATCAGTCCCATCGAGAATGTTCCCCTGGAATTCCACATGTCTGCTCATATGCTCTTTGATGCCACCCTTTTTCTATCAGATATGAAATTATAGGGCATAGACTATCCTTTGATAGCATCGCAAATAATTTTCCATACACCCCAGCACATATTACTTGAAATAAAGGCTACTTTTTTGCCGAGAAACTTCTCTCTAGTCGGACATTTGTACGACAGAATGGAGTTCTCTTTTATCAAAAAATAACTGTTCAATGTCTTCATTGAACGGGCCTGGTAATGTCTTCATTGAACGGGCCTGGTGGACAATTATTACTACCTAGTAATGCACAAAGTGCATTACTAGGTAGTAATAATTGTCCACCCACTACATCAAACTAAAAAGCTTCTGCTCAGCAAAAGAAATCGTTATTGAGTCATATGAGTTCTTTGCCTATTTTGGATATTAAGCCCTTATTGGAGGTGTTGCTTGCAAATGTATTTTCCCATTCGAATGGTTCTCTCTTTACCTGTCAGTTTAAAGGGTGTTTTTATAGGTATTATTCTCATTTAATAATCATGAAAACCCTGGTAAAAATAATAGTTTCTATTTTATAGGTGAGAAAACTGAGGAAGCTCTGAGAAATGAAACATCCTAAGGTCTCATACTCCATGATCATTGTATTACAAAATTTGGTTTTAATGGCATATTAAGTGAATGAGTAACTATAATTATTCTGTATTTTTTTGTGTTTATTGATTCAGAGAACAAGCATTTTTATATCTATACGAGAAAGGCTCACCAGGATTTATAATAACTGTTCATAGCCCTCTACCAGCCTTCTAGTATAAACGCTGCCTTTAATTTGAATCCCAGGGGCCAGCCAGAGAGAATCGACATGGGTAGGTCCAAATGGGAGGAGAATTTTGGTGTTTTCAAGAATGAAATGCCTTCTCTTTATTCATTTATGCTATAAATGATTGACAACTTCTGTGAAATAAAGGAAGCCTAGGCCAGTGGTTCTTAAGCTTTGTGGTTATTGAAGTATTTAATGGGTCAAAGACTAATATGGACCCATTAATCCCATCTTTTCTTACCCCTGGGAACATACCGATAAATACCTTTACCTTTGCTACCCTGGAAGTAATGGGAAAAATGAATTTACATGTCTGAGAGCCTATTGTGGGTAAATTATTAATATATTCCTGAAATTAAGTAGAGACATGAGTGTATCATGAACTTGAGTGCTATAGGAAAGCAGCTGAAACTCTTTTTGCAGGACATTGGAATTCCCAGGCCACAGCTAAATGTCACTGACTAATCGCCCCAGACTTTTTACTCAAGAATGCTGATGAGTTGAATCCTGAAAATATATGTATATAGAAAAGGTGAAAAGGGATGTCAAATCTGTACTAATATCCTTTAGAAGATACGTTAGAAATGAGAATAGATTCTTCATGGGGTGGGCAATTATTATTTTTAAAAAAAATTTTTTAATTAAGTTTATTGAGGTAACATTGGTTAATACAATTATGTAATTTTCAGGTGTACATTATCATTTGACATCTGTATATTCTATTGTATGTTTACCACCAAAAGTTCAGTTTCCTTCAGCTACCATATATTTGATCCCCTTTACCCACTTCACCTTCCCCCTAAACCCTATATTTGACCTCCTTTATCCCGTCTACCTCCACCTTCCTCCCCAACTCCATTAGTAACCACTAGTCTATAGTCCACGTCCATGAGTCTCTGTTTGTTTGTCCTGCTCATTTGTTGCTTTTAGGTTTATATCCCACAGATAAGCGTTATTGTTGTTATTGTTAATAAGCTTAGATTGAAACTCCCAAGGCCTTTTTTTCCTAAGGTCATTTATTCATCCTACAAATATATTCTGAATACCTACAAAGTGCCAGACATGGCAAGAATCAGTGATGACCAAAAATAGCTATAGTTTCTGCCTTCATGGAGCTTATTGTGGTCTGCCTAGTGAATGGGAAAGACATTAATTTAATAATTACACTTTTAAAAAATGAAAAATTTAACTGTAATAAGCTCTGTGAAGGAACTGTACATAATGTTACGAGAATTTGCCATAGAGGATTTTGAGCATCAGGGGCAATTATGGTTCATTTATTTAACAATATTAATTCGGCGCATTAATCGCCACACACTGCGAAGGTGCTGGCGATTCAAAGCCTGATGCCAACCCTCAGTCAGCTCACCGTGTAGAGAAGAGAGTCGCACATGTAAATAAGCAAGCACAGTACCATCGTAGGAGACCGGCGAGGCACAAAGAAAGAAGTAATTCTATAGAGAAAGGAAGGGAGAAGGATGCGAGAAAAGACCAAGGAAGCCAAACCAAGTCTTAAAGGATAAGTAGTAGCTTCTCGGGTGTTCACTCAGAGAAAAGGCAATTCAGAAAGAAGCAGAAATGTGAAAATGACGCAGAGTGGTGGAAGCCACATTAGGTTAGAGCAGTTCTCATGGGGTGTGATTTCCCCACCCCACCACCAGGGGACATTTGGCAATGTCTAGAGATATTTTTGGTTGTCACGACCTGGGAGGAGGGGGTCGGTCCTAATGGCATCTGGTGAGTAGAGGCCATAGATGCTGCTAAACACTCTACAAAGCACAGGAAGCCCCCATGACAAAAAATTATCTGGCCCCAAATGTCGGTAATGCTGAGGTTGAGAAACCCTGCCTTAGAGGAAATAGTGTAGAAAAGCCTCCCCAGTCACGTATATGTGTCAGAAAAACAGAAACACTTTCATTTCCACCTGAGAAGCAGTCCCCAGAATCAGACGTCCTTCCTCTCTGGGGTGTTGACCACATCTCTGTAAAGGAGACAGCCATGGAGTAAAGCGCACACATATGTCTGGGGTTCAAGGGAAAAGTCTGCAACAGAAATACAGGTTGGGGACACATCAGTGAGGTGATGACTGAAGTCCTGGAAGAGATCATCCAGGAAGAACGTGTGACATACTGAAAATATAAAACTGCTCAACATGGAACTCTGGGAAATACCACCATTTAAGAGGCTGGCAGAAGAGGCATCAGCAGAAGGAAATGAGAAGGGATAAGCAGAGAGTAGGAGGGGAACCAGAGCAGAAGCCTGCCATGAAAGTCGAGGAAGGACAGACTTTTTAAAAATGAAATGATAATCACCCAAATGGGTTGAAAACGTATTATCTACACAAAAACCTCATGCAAATGTTTATAACAGCTTTATTCATAATTGCCAAAACTTGGGAGCAAACACGCTGTCCTTCAATAGGTGAATGGTTAAATGACTGTGATGCATCCAGATAATGGAGTATCAATCAGTGATAAAAATAAATGAGCTGGCAAGCCCCAAAAAGACATGGATACTGCTAAGTGAAGGAAACTAATCTGAAAAGGCTACATACTGTATGATTTCAAGTATATGCAAAACTATGGGGAGAATAAAACGATTAGTGGTTGCCAGGGCCTCAGACGGAGGGAAGGAGGGATCAATTGGTGACACATAGGAGATTTTTAGGAAAGTGAAACGATTCTGTATAATACTGTAATAG
>NW_011888828.1:1563877-1565447 GCF_000151845.1 Pteropus vampyrus
AAGGAAATGAGAAGGGATAAGCAGAGAGTAGGAGGGGAACCAGAGCAGAAGCCTGCCATGAAAGTCGAGGAAGGACAGACTTTTTAAAAATGAAATGATAATCACCCAAATGGGTTGAAAACGTATTATCTACACAAAAACCTCATGCAAATATTTATAACAGCTTTATTCATAATTGCCAAAACTTGGGAGCAAACACGCTGTCCTTCAATAGGTGAATGGTTAAATGACTGTGATGCATCCAGATAATGGAGTATCAATCAGTGATAAAAATAAATGAGCTGGCAAGCCCCAAAAAGACATGGATACTGCTAAGTGAAGGAAACTAATCTGAAAAGGCTACATACTGTATGATTTCAAGTATATGCAAAACTATGGGGAGAATAAAACGATTAGTGGTTGCCAGGGCCTCAGACGGAGGGAAGGAGGGATCAATTGGTGACACATAGGAGATTTTTAGGAAAGTGAAACGATTCTGTATAATACTGTAATAGCAGACATGTGACATTATGCATTTATCAAAATCCATGTAACTGCAGAAAAGAGTGAACCCTCACGTAAACTATGGACTTTAGTTGATAATAACGTATCAATATTGGCTCATCAATTGTAAAAAATGCACCACACTAAAGCATATAAAAACTCTGAGAAGGGAAAGAAGAGGTAAATGGGAACTCTGCATTTTCCACTCAATTTTTCTGTAAGCCAAAAACCGCTCTAAAATATAGTCTATTAATTATTTTTTAAAGATTAGGGCTTAGTAATTTAAGTTCAATTAGTATCTGTGCTGAAGGTTAACATAGCAAAAGAAGCTAAATTTTACCTTATAGGTTATAATATGTAATTTATCTTCAAGAACTGCCCCCGTCCCCAAATGAATGATAAATTGTGAAATGCCATAGAAAAGTCAAACAGAAAGGACCAAAACTGAATCTACTCAACTTGACAATTAGGATCCACGGTGACCTTTGACAAAACAGTTAAGTAAAATGGTCAAGGCGAGGACTGCTGTGGGCTCAACATGAATTAGTGGTGAAGAAGTGGAAAATTAAGTGTAGAAGCTAATGTTACAATAGCAATTACACTGCAATATACAAATGTATCAAATCAACATGTTGTATACCTTAACTTACACCACATTATATGTTAAATATATTTCATTTTTTTTAAACGCAAAAAAAAAGTAGTAAGTATAGACAACTCCTTCAATGAGCTAGGCTATGAAAGAATGAAAGGATAAGGAGGAATACAGAATAGAGATTTTTTTTTTTCTTACTATAGGAGAAACTCGAATAGTTTTGTCAACTGCAGGGAAGACCAGGTAAGCAAGGAGAGACTGGAAATACAGCAAAGAGAGATTACTGAAAAACAAGGCCAACAAAGAAGATACAAGAAAGGTCACTCAAGTCTTGAAGGAAAAAAAAAGAGACATTTTTCTTTGAAATTTTAATGAAGCGATTTGAAAGACAAGGGTAGTAAACAATTACCAAACAGAGGAGAGAGTAGCAAGACCAGCTTTGTCTCCCTCATCAACCAGCTGAGTCCTTACTTAGTCTCAGAGTCCTATCTC
>NW_011888828.1:1565497-1612458 GCF_000151845.1 Pteropus vampyrus
GTAAACAATTACCAAACAGAGGAGAGAGTAGCAAGACCAGCTTTGTCTCCCTCATCAACCAGCTGAGTCCTTACTTAGTCTCAGAGTCCTATCTCGCTTACCACGCTGACACAGGCCAGCTCTGTAATATGGATTTGCAGACTTGAACTGGGAATTGGGAACCCTAGGACTTGCTCTCATTTCCCTACCTGACATCCAACACATACATCTCGACACTACCATCAGCATCATGTCCTGCTGACTTGGCTAAGTTGCTTGGTCCTCTTGGGACCACAGGTTCATCACCTATAAAACAGCAGAAGCACTATCTTCCCAGCCTAGAGCTGGGTGCTGGATCAATTCACCTTAAGACTCTTTCCTCTGTACAGCCAGTGATGCTACAGATGGACCACCTCTTTGAGTAAAGAGTGAGCCTTCTGGTCAGGGAGATTTTCCCTCTAACATCATGGAGAAGAAAAACAAGTCAACCAAGCAGTATTCTCCATGGAAAGTTCCAATATCTATCCTTTCCAAAGTCAAAGAAACCTCAAAAGATAAACTTGCGTTCTGAGGTCAATACGAACTTCAGCATGAGCCGATTGTAATGTTAACCAACACTGAGATTCATTGAATTTTTTAAAGCCTGTCTGTTTATATCAAGGAAAGCTGCACTGGGGTAATCACAGATGGACTAAGCAACCCCCTGAAACAAACAAAAACAGTTTAAATGACTTCGTACAGAATAAAAATCTTTATCATAAACTTTTGATCTTGTAAGCATGACATTTTTGTAATCGAGAAGGGTAACATTCAAAAAAGGTGGGAAAAAACAAATAAGCTAAAGCCACTTCATCCAATACTGTGTTTCTATGAGCTAAAGATCAAAATCTAAAGACGCAAGGCATCCTACTAGCAAAGCTGAATCTTCTTGGTCCGAGAAGTTTAGCAGAGTATAGCGGAGAAGTCTTAGTTGGAGAGCTTTCCAAAGAAAGCCATTTCAGTACAGTACTAATGAGTTGGCAAAAGCTTCCTTAACCTCAACTCTGCACCCTGACACTTTCAATTGCTTCTTCTACAGCCTCAGCTCAAGTTTGGTCAGATTGAAAGTGCCAGGGACAGACCATGTGGCAGCCTGAGTCACAAACTGCACATTCAAGGCCAAGACCAGGATCACTGCAAAACCCATGATAACTGCCTTATGGGTACACTAACGAAATCGGAGGAGAACTGACAGTCCTAAATGCCTCCCAACCCATCTTCCTAGAGGTTTTTTAGGCCAAGGGCAACCTAGGGCTACCTAGAGCTGGGCCCCTCTCTGGCCATGCCTTTATCTTGTCCTCTCACTCCCCTTGCCACCTTGTCTTCAGCCCTTTACCATAACCAAAGGGCACTCTGTGGAAAGGGAGGTGGCGTAACCTAACCTTGCTGCGAAATTTATTCATCTAGGTCAGGGAACTGGAAACTAGATAGAGCGTTCATTGCCAAATTTAAATCTAGGACTGGCCAGTAATGCAAGAAGTAAGATTAGATCTTTGTATATTTTAGGTTAAATTATGGCCAAGAATGAAACTACATACAATCAAAAAAAAGCAAGCAATTTTGAGCCCCCGAAATATGCAGACGAGAAGTTAGTCATGATGAAGGATACCAGGATGAAAAACAACAAGATCCCAGGAGTTTAAATCCTGACTCCGACCCTTTGCTATAAGTGTGCTTTTCTCCACCTTCTTGTTCCTTATGCACTGTCTGCACAGGATGTTGACACAAAATGGCAACAGGCTGCTTATATCTTTCAAAGCCACAGCAATGGAATAGAGACCATCCCGCGGATATAACAGGTGGAATGCTTGTGTCTCTAGGATGGAATGTTTTATAGCCCCAAAAGGAACTTTCTAGAGATCTTTTTGTAGTAGAAAATATACCAGTGTACATCTCATACTGCAAAATAGTCCTGATGAGACTTTAGGAGCACAAGACTTGTATTCTTAGGAACAAGTGTTTGATGCCTGAAGACATCCATGTAGTGTCCAAGATGCCACAATGAATCACAGAGGTTTGTAGAAGATTATCTTATGAAAACTTCACACCAAATATTAGTACCTGGGGTACTCATCATAAGCTGC
The DNA here is from genome assembly GCF_000151845.1 of Pteropus vampyrus. NCBI lineage: Eukaryota > Metazoa > Chordata > Mammalia > Chiroptera > Pteropodidae > Pteropus > Pteropus vampyrus. The sequence continues at coordinate 1,567,600 of NW_011888828.1, forward strand.
CTCTTAATCCCTGGTCATGTCTTATTGCTCCTATTATAAATTAAACTCTGGGTACAAAAGGAACATGTGCCATCTTCTCCTTTCCCCTCCCCTGTTCAATCCTCACTTCACTAACACACACCCATTATTGTAAATGTTTTCAATGATAAACAATATTGAATGAATGAATGAATGAGGTATCAATGCTCTATCAGATAGGCATGTGTTTGGCTATAAATGAATTTAAAAAATAAAACCTTTCATTACAAGAATTTACACAAATATGAATTTCTTTCTGTCCCTGGCCACATGAAATCTAAGGGTAGAAACACCAGGCTGGCAAGAGCATCTCAAAATGCCACAAGTCTCTGCCCTTAAGATCACAAGATGGCTACCACGTGTCCAGATCCCACATCCGGTTTCCAGGAAAGAAGAAGGTTAGAGGATTAAAGGCCTTATCCCCAGGCAGCTTTGTCTTTCTGCATGGGAAGGAATGCAGCACACTTGCATCACTGGCCAGAACTGAGCTACATGGCTACCCCACGCGGAAAGGGTCTAAGAAAAGCGAGTGTTTAGTATTTCAGCCTCTTTAAAAGGGGAAGGCAAGGGGGAAGTCACTTGGGAATGGGTCAAGTGAGCCAAGTCTTGGTGCTATCTGTAGACAGTTCTTTTTCCCAAGAATAAGTAGTTTTCAAATACTTAGTTCCTCACCTATATTATTTTGTTCAATTTGTTTAACCCAAGCTTTAGGGTTGGTGTTATTAAGGGTCCTCTTCATTTTATTTTAACATTTCTAGAATCCAGTAGAGAGCCTTGTAATCCAGTCCTTCCAACCATTTGAAATTGGACCGTTCATAGTTCTATTCCAAACGTCCATTCGAGTAAATTCATTTCAATATCAACTTTTTCAAATTGATTCATTTTATTTGTTAACATTCTTTTTTACTTTTTACCCTGCTTTATTTATACAATGAGAGAGTTGGATTTCAAACTCAATCAGATCTGAATTTAACACCTTTTAGCTGCTTCTGTAACACCTGCAACTACAGACACACATGCACACTCTTCATGGAAAAGATTTCTATAGTTTTTGCTTACTGAAGTCTGTATAAACCTACCTGGCATATGATAGATACGTAAAAACGAAATAGAAAAAGAAATATTTATGGACTTGGAAAGTTGGCTACCTTTTTGGAAAAAAATATTATAACCCTATCTTAACCCATACATAACAATTAATTCTAGGACAATTAAAGACTTAAATATGAAAAGCAAAATGTCTAGAAAAAAATGTTAGGATACTCTCTTTCCAAAATATGTTAGGAAAGGACTTCTTAAATAAGTCATATAAAAACATAAATCATGAACAAAAAGATTCATAATTTCTCCTAAATTAAAATTACTTCTGAATAAAAGTATAAAACAGAAGACCCAGACGAAGCGAAAATATTTGTAATTCATTTCACTGACTTTTTTAAACGTGACATTTAGAATATATAACGAAGATCTATAAGTCAATAAATAGAAAAACAAAAAATGGAAAATAGGGGAAAACAGGCAATTTGCTAAAGAAGAAATCTGAATGGCCTGTAAATATACAAAAAAAAAAAATTTTGAACTTCACTTGTAATTGAGAAACTGGAAAAAATTACTATGATATTCACATCCATCAAATTGGTAAAAATGTATGCCTGTTAATACTAAGTATAGAATATGGAAAAATAAGATTCCTCAACATCACTAGTGGGAGTTTCAATTGACACAGACATTTTGGAAGCAATTGGAACTACCTAGTGAAAGGATCCTCAACCCCCAGGCTATGGGTGGGTATAAGTCTGTTAGGAACCAGGCCACACAGCAGGAAGTGAGCAGCAGGCGAGCAAGTGAAGCTTCATCTGTATTTGCAGCCGCTCCCCAGCACTAGCATCACCGCCTTAGCTCCGTCTCAGATCATCGGGCGTTAGATTCTCATAGGAGCACTGGTCTCTGGTGCCAAAAGGTTGGGGACCGCTGATCTAATGATTCAGCGATCTTATTCCCCAGTATAGATTCTGAGAAAAGTCTCTCTAATGTTCACAAGAAAACAAATGCAAAAATGTTCCTAAGTAGCTTTGTAACAACAAAATTTGTAAGCAATCTAATTGTCCATCAATAGGAGAATGGGTAAATAAATTATATATTTATCTAGTGAAATACTATAAACAACATTGAAATGACCAAGATGGAGCTCATGTGTCAGGGTGAATAAATCTCCAAAACATAGTAGAGTAAAAAGGGACCATCTTTAACCAAGCTGTGTGCCCTGCCTTCCATACTCACCCTCCCTCTGCTTAAATCCCACCCCTCCTCCAAGTCCTGGCTCAAGTGCTAATCCTTCCAAAAAAACTTTCCCTGCTGTTTCTAACCTTGATCCTTCCCGGAGACTTCGCTTTGTCTCCTTTACTACACTCAATCCTACAGCAGAACAGCAAAGTGCCCTGGCATCAGAGCCTCCCCAACATTCCTTTTTTAAAATCTTGGATACTTTCACAGAGAAAAAAAATCTCATTTTAATGTGCATTTATTGATTACTCCTGAGGCCGCAATTTTTTATATTACTTCTGTCTTATTCATTACAGCATCCTTTTCAGTCTCTTGAATGCGGTTCCTAGCACATATTGAAAACAGAAAATCAATTCTGAACTGAATTAAATTAAAAGCTAGAAATTCAGAGTGAATCAACAAAAACACTTAAACCAAGAAAAAAAATTTCTCCAACATAAATTGTGTACTAAAATATAAAAGCATAGCACTAATATCACAAATTTGCTTGCTGAGGCCCTTTCTTAAGTAGGTAGATAGAACATATAGTTTTATTGCTTACATGATGCTGGTTACAGGGGACATCTATCCCTTAAGGCTTAAATAGCTTCTGCTAGTTTGAAGAACTAGAAGTGTTTGATGCAGACAGAAAAATACAGAAGCCAGGAAAGTATGTGCCAGCAGCCAGTGTTCCCTACAAAGACTCTAACTTGAGACAGATACCCCTCCCAATTAACCATGGATTCTGCAAACATATGCCTTTATGCCCTACGTTCAACGTATGTGTCTTTAGAAAGGTTTCTATTAACCTTATGACTTCTGGGATTTATAGCTAATAAGAAGAATCATAATTGCAATGATTATATAAATAGAGTCACCTTTCCCCCAGAAAATGCAAGCTATTTTTTCCCAACAGTTCACATGGCATTTAGTGGTCCCTGGGTTTTCTATTATTTCTTTGCAGGATTCTAGAGATCCCAAGGATTATTTCCAGACAGCATACTGTTACGAACAGCTTCCAGTAACTTATTCTGCCATTCAAATTCGGAGGTTAAAATTGGGAATCAAATGTTCAGTTTTAAAAAGACCTGTCTAAAAGAATAACTATAGAACTGGAATTACAAAGATCAGAGCCAGCGATCATCACTGCAATAGTGTCTTCTCTTTTCATTTATGAGTAATTTATCATTCTGTCTGGACTCTGACATGTAGCCTCAGCCAATCCAAATTTTAAAGGAAGTCTTGGCTCCCACAGTGCTGACCAGACAGAAACTCTTCCTTTAGGGGTGGGCAGGACATCGGGGAGAGCTACTTAGGAGACTAACTCCAGAATACTATTTACTCAGGATTTGACCTGTGCTGAATCCAACTGAATTGGTATCAAGTTTTATGTTTATCTCGGGACACAAAAACAACCAGAAAGGACAAGTTTGTCACATTTCCATTACTTTATCCCCATATGAGTATATACTATAAGAAAGTAAAAACATTATTCAGTTAAAAACCATACAAAATAATGATGGTGGCATTGCCTCAAAATATTATACTTCCTCTAAATAGTCTACCAGCTTCTAAACTATATTGTCATAAATGTAAGTTTATATGGAAATTGATCTACGTTATAAGGTATTCAAGGGATGTTTCTGCTTTTTGTTCATTTGGTTTTTGTTTTGTTTTGTTTTCAGTGTCATGCAAAATAAATAAGACTTCGTACTAAATTTGTAACTATCCTGAGTAAATCCATTTCACAAAGTTAAAAAAAAAATCAGCCTAAACCAGACTTTGGTTTATATTAAAAAGTTCCCTAAGGAACTGGATTTTACATTTGAGCCCTGATTTAGCTAAAAGATTTATAAGGGCACATGTAGAAATACAAGTCCCCACTGGGTGATGAACTGCGGCTGAGACATAATTATGATTCTCTGTGCTCTCCATTCCACTGGAAACAGCTCCCAGGAGCCTCGGGGTGAGTTGGTTGTCAAAGAAGAACATAAATGTTCTATGTACCTCGACCACCTGGGTCACCTTCCCCTTCCCAGTCTCCAACACCAATCTAATGGACATTAGAAGATGATACGCAAATCTTTTCAGACATTAAGTTAATGGGAATATTTGCTTCCCTGGAAAGCTAGTGTCATTGATGGGTTTTGTAGACCTTAAAGCCAAATTTGGTTGGATCTATTTGTGCATCATCCTCCAGGCTGTTGCTCAGTTCAGCCTGTCGTAAGTGCAGTGGCAGCGCTCATGAGCCTAAGTGAAAAATGATGTCGCCAAATACCATATGTAAAACAGTCCAGGAACAGAAAATTGAAATTTTCCTTGTAAAAAAATTAAATTGCTTAATAACTTGCTGGCATTTCTCAGGAGTGAAGTCACGTACTGGGAGGCCTGATCTTGGCAGCTGTCCCCTTTGACAATGTCCCCAAATCATCACCTTCTGGGACAGAGTTGGGTAACCTATTCCTCCGTTTGCTGTGGTGGGCGGGGCATGGGGAGCGTAACACAAGCTTCTTACAAGCCTCACGGGGTTGCACTGTTGTTGCAGGTGTCTCCGTGGCCACTGATGCTGCTGTCATTTAACTATCACAGCAAAGACCTGGGCCACCCAGAAAACTCCTCCCGGGAGCCTGGTAATCAAGCTCGTCTCAAGAGAACCAGGGTTGAATGTCCATATTCAGTTATATAACAAAAACAATATTTAGCAAAAAGATGATAGGAAGAAGCTCCTATTCTTTCTCTTACTTACACCCCGCCCCCGCTCCCCCCTTCCACCCCCCCCACCAATCACACACCCTTACCTCTGCAAACAGCGAAATGCAACAGGGTCCCAATCTTGCAAAACTTTGATAACCACTCTTCTCATATGAACACTATCATGTTATCAGTTCTCACTAAGAAAAATATGCATATTTCGTACATGTTTTTTTCATACTCGGAGTGGGCAAAGGTGTAAAAAGTCAGAAATGTACAAGTATGAAAAAAAAATTAGCAAGGTATTGCTCAGAGTATTTTCTGGAAGTCTGACAGTCAAGTAAGTCCCATATGGAGAAATTATTTTATATTATTATTTTGTTAATATTTAGTTCTGTTGAATAAAACATTGACCATCATTAATTGTTTATTTCCCAACATAAGAGTACTTACATACTTTTCTAATATTTCTGTAGAGGATTTCCTATCCCTTTGAGAAGAGTATTTTACTCTTGTAGGTTTACCAACTTGCCACTATTTTTTTCATAACTTTCATTTTCACATCCAATGTGAAGTTTGTCTCAATTTTTTAATTCATAAACTGTTTATGGAACTTATGTCATTTTTGGACAACCCACCCCCGACATCAGGCTTTCTCTACATTAGAATAAGTTTCATCTGCTAATTTGTGTAATGATCTGCCCATCAACAAATGATCTCTTTGCCTGTGGGCCTTTGCATAGGAATTAACAGTGGATTCACAGATGTCCCTTGTGGTTCCAGGAATTAGGCAATCTGTTCCATGAACCACAAGCCACATAGGATATAATACTTAAACTGTCTTATAACTACTGCATAAATAACAGGTGATGTTTTCCCATGACTACCATTCTCTTGATCATTACCATAATTGTATATGGCTTCAGGCAATAATAAAGACTGTCAGTTTATTTGCGGCTTATTCTCAGTCCTGAAGGATTACTTTCTTATCCTTTGGCATGTGATATTCAAAGGCCAAGGAGAGTAATCACCACTATATTTTGCAAAATAAAGATAACCTTTATCCTCCATATTCACCTAGCTAGGCCCAAATGAAAAAATTGGTAGTGAACATGAAAATAATATATGTATTAAAACATTTATTCTATGAAGGTAGGTGTATTTTTAACAACTGACCTCTCGAAATTAATAGCAATGTGAAAAAGTACAAACATCAGATCAGAAGCATAAGCAAATAGAGAAAATAAAAGTACCCACCACATGGGGGCATCTGTGACATTAGAAAAAAGTATACATAATAAGAAACAAGAAAGCCAGATGCAAGCTCCACTAACTGAGCGATCGATGGGTGAAACTGAACAATGCACCATTAGTCAAAGCAGGATCAATCTTCTGCTGCTAAATAAGAACCTATTACACCCAAGAGTTTGTAAATATCATTAAACGTGAAGGGCAAAGAAATAATAATAAAAGAGCATGCCTCATTGAATATAAGTCATCTAGAATATAATAACCTATCCAAAGATCATAAATAAACAATGGTAACATATGTCCATGCAGTTCACTGAAAGAGCAGTTCATTGAACCATTTAAAGCAAGTCTGTTGGCTTTGTCAAATATCTGCAGTTATCTGCCCCTAGATGTTTGGAAATGAAAAGTCATCACATTGCAGTCGGCACCTGTTTCCAATATGAATGCCCTTCAATTACAATGAAAATTCATTGCATTACTGATATGTATGCAATCTCAAAAAGGCAATCACTCACATAAGACCTAACTGATGGGATCACGTGCTCAACGGCATGGTGAATCATCGATTTCAAAGCAGCAACAGCATGATGTGCTCAGACACCCTCATGAGGCCGTTCTCTCCCGTTTCTCCAACCATTTTCATCCAATCATGCTTCGGTTTCCAACAAGAGAGCCCAAGGAATAAGGAGATGCACTTCAGTTCATTTCATTGGGGGTTCATTTGCATACTGAGAGCTTACTATATGCTAAGTACCATGCTAGACTCTGGCAGCCCAAGATGGAGAAGGCAGGATCCCTGTCCTTCGGGAGCCCCCAGTTAAATATGGTCTTTAGAGACGTCATCAGTGACGATGTTAGGGTGGGGCCCTAATCCAACATGACTGATGTTTTAAGAAAAGGAAGAGAAACCAGGGGAGCTCATGCTCAGAGGGACAACGATGTGAAAAGGCAGCAAAAGGGAGGCCATTGGCACGCCAAGGAGGAGGACTCAAGAAACCAGCCTGGCTGCCACCTTGATCTTGGACGTCCAGCCTCCAGAACTGGGAGGAAAGAAATTTGTTGTCTAAGCCGCCCAGTCTGTGTTTTGTTACAGCCGCCCCAGCAAACTAACACAGCATCCTTCCCTTTACCTAGGTTGCCTGATGAATGCGGGAGACAGTGAAGGGAGATAGATGATCTTGAAAAAGTGTTCATGAGGGAGTTCCCCATTCCGGTGTGTGTTCGAGGAGAAAATGGACAAATCCCTGTCAGGGACATTACGCTGGGTGCGAGACAGACCAGCTGGTCTCGAACATCTTTTCCAACACTTAGATTCTATCATTTTTTTCTCTACAAATTTCAGTTTCTCCATGGAAGAGAATTATCACCTCCATTATCAAGTATGCATTGAGATCTCCTATCCAGAAATTAAAACTAAAGCAAAAGTGCATTTAAACACTTTCGCTTGACCCCCTCTGGCCCCTTAATTTCTCAAGCACGTGGTTTTCTGCTGCTGCCATCATCTTTTTCCCGCTTTTTGGAGAGAATATTTGAAATACAACTTGAAGGACCAATACAATCTTACCAAGTGAGAAGAAAAGGTCGAAGTCTGTCTTCTCAGGTGAGAAGGAGAGCGATGGAGGCCCTCTGTCTACTGTCAGGGTCACGAAGAGGTAAGATTGTCTTTCAACAGCTGCAGTTACCATTATAAACAGTATTCTAGAATCTTCCACCAGGCTCAAGAGTCAGCAGATCTGCGTCTACTCCTGCCAGCTGTAAAGCGTCGACCCAGCCTAGGGAACTGTGACCTGCGTCAAGCTGTTAGCCAGTGTAACCAATTCTGTGGAGTGAAAAGAATAGCAAGAAAAAGGGCTGTTGTTAATACAACAATTTCATCTTGGTCAGTAAATTCTATTTCCTATGCCACCAAATCACTTTGTGAAGCTGTGGCTGAGGACCCATTAAGTGACAGGGTGTCTCTGCTCTTCTGTTGCTTCTTCTGGCAAAAGTGCTAATGAACAGCACATTCTCCAAAATGTGAACAAGCACCTCACTGAAAAAGTTAACACATGTACTTAATGCCACTGAACTGTACATTTAAAAATGGTAAAGATGGTAGAATTTATGTTATATACATTGTACCACAGTTTTTAAAAAGTAACACAAAATCTTTATCACATAATAAAGTAACACCTCTCAGCATGTCTGCCTCCTAAGAGAGTGGGAAAAAAAATGAGTAATAGAACCAAGTTGGTCAGCGTGGCAGGGTGGGGACAGGAATGGAGAATTGAGAATTATATCTGCACACAAAAAGATTTAAAGGTCTTTATGCTGAGAGTAATACTCAGTATGAACTTCTCTGCAAAATATGAGTCACTTTGCCCTCACGGATTTTACAAGGTTATACTCTTATGTTGTTTGAATCATTTTTCTATGAGCACTGTCTATCTACAGGTTTTGAAGGAGAAGGTCAAGGCCCAGGGTGGAAGGCCAGATTCCGGATGCTGTGGCTCGCCCTGTCAGAACCAAACTCACTCTTTGCACTTGGATTGTCTCTCAACACTGGCATGTGGCTGGAAAAGAACAGGGCTCCATTCTAGGACATCCTTCTGTTGTGTGTTTGCCTTAAGGGTATGATTTTCTAATCAGCTCTCATTGTAGAGTAATAACAAACTACAATGATTATACACTAGCTGGATGCAAAACATACCACTTAGTCTTGGGGCTGTGGTGATACAAAAGAATATATGCTCCTGCCTCACTAGGCCTAGAATCTGGATGGGTTGACAACATGTTTCTAATTAGTAACGATTACCCTAAGGAGATTACCAGTGAAGATTAATTACAAGGGTTTTTCTTGGAGTGCCAAAACCATTTCCCTCAGTTAATATTTCAACTACTTGTCATCTATTTTGTAATACAATTTTTTACTTCAAATTCAAATTCCAACAACAGCAACATTTTAAAAATAATTAGATCTCTTTCCAATTTAGTGAGCCCAATTTTCGTCTTAACGTGTGTAAAGTGTAGGTTGGATTTGTTCCCCTCCCTGGGATGATGGTGTGAAGTTCATTCCTGACCAAGCTCTTCACAGCTGAGTGGCACCTCCAACTCTCCTAGTGATTTGGGGTTTTATTTGCAACCTGGGCAAGTCTCTTAACACTTCATTACACCCACATGATAAGTTCCCAGAGGAAGCCTCTGTGAGTGGAGTTGGCTGACATGATGCACTAATGACTACCTGGTGGGAAAATAATAACAAAAATACTTACATAAAGTATTTACTCCATACTTTGAGTGCTGTACTCCTTTTACCCTCAGTAGGCACATTAGTATCCCATCTGGCTGATGAAGAAACTAAAGCATGGAGAGTTTTGGTAACTTGTCCAGAATCTCACAGCTAGAAAATACTAAAATCAGATTTGAACCCAGTCTGAGTTCAGCGTGCCCCAGATATCAGCCTAGCAGAAGTTGATATCTCCTAGTACCAAAAAAAAAAGTGTGTGTGTGTATATATATATATGTGTGTGTGTGTGTGTGTGTGTGTGTATACATATATACATATATATATATATAATCTCAAATTAAACCACGGGATTTGCTTTCTTGGGTTACAACTCTGCTGAAGAAGAGAATTTAAGAAAACATCTGCAATCTTCATTCCCACTCTGTGGCAAAAAGACTCTGACTGCCCTCCCCTGGGGAGTCTTGAAGCATGTTCTTCCTCTTCTTGGCATTCCTCATTCCATGGAAAAACGAGAGCATCCAAATAGCTTAGAGAGCTCCTTTATCTTCCTTCCCTCGATCTACTGTCTTTATCTAATTTCCTGGCAATTTACATTTCATTGAACATATTTTCATAGCTGGATCAACTCAAAATGCCAAGAAAAACCTAATCCATGAAGACCAGTAATGCTTATTATACAAAATATATCATAAATATGTATTCCTTGCTATAGCCCCAGCACATTTCAGTTTGCTCAAAGATCTTATTAAAAAAAATTAATTCGGAAAGTCATTTTCCTTCTTAAAAGAAGTTTTACTTTTCCAGGTTGCATTCTTGTGAGCACTCTCTTTCACAGCTGCATAATGTAAACACATTTCTAAAGCATATTTTCTTTAGTATGTCCTTACATAATGCTCTGATTTCTTACAGGCGTTCCTATGGGAAACACCTCTAGGAGTTCATGAAAACTGCCAGTTAGAGATGTAGAAGAACTTTTATAGGATCCATCAACTCAGGCCTCTCGGTTCAAGGGAAAGGGAGCAGCTTCAAATTTCTCTAGCCTTCCTAACAGTGGCCTATTTTTATTTCTTCATGTTAGTTGACAATTTCAGTTACAAACACAGTGGAATCTGATCATAACTTAGTTCGCCGTCATATAGATTCTGCCCTGATACTAATCCAAGCATCCATAGAAAAAGGTTCATGTAATATCTTCCAGTTGTCAATTTTTTTCACTAACTCTAACTTTATATCAGTTAAACCTTACTAGTATTTACTCATCACTTGACAATTACTGATCAATAATTGTAGCCTAAACTATATACAAAGCATAGATTTAGATATGAAATGTGTACATATATGTGGCAGGCATTACTACTGGTTCATTTTCTCCACTTCCAGCCACAGGGCAGGATTGCACAGTCCACCCTTCTAAAGTGAGGCGGGGCTTTCTTACTGATTTTGGCCAATGGAATATGAGTGAAAGTGACAAGTATCACTTCTAGTAATGGGTTCACCAGCCCTCTCTTTGCCTGTTAAGTGATTATGGGTGCACATCTTGATATAAAGTAGCTGGGAATGCTGAGCTGGGGGAAAAAGCTGCCTTGGAAGACCTCATAAACCACAGGAACCTTAGTATAAGTGAGAGACAAACTTCTGTTTTTTGGTGATGATTGTTACAGCAGTATAACCTAACCCATCCTGACTGATACAGTATTGTATGTAATCCATGATTTGCCTATGTGTGATTCCTGAATAAACTAGTTGCTTTGTCAATAGCCAAACATCATGTTAACCCTATCATCTTAAAAATGAGAACTAATGTATACAAGGAGAACTGAGGAAGATAATTTACATAAATTAGGGTACATTGTCTTTATAAAAGCAAATGATGGCACATATCCTAACGATCAATATTCAATAGGATCATGGTTGCACATAAAAGGTAGCCCATTATATCTTGTAAACAAAAAGCCTAGTTTAGCTAAATGAATTCTAGAAGTGGAATATAGATAGACACAACATAGTAAACAGTTTCCAGCTACTTCATGTCAGTGAGAAAACTCTTATGAGAAGTCTCATGGGCACACACACTACATGAAGAAAAGGAGCACCACTCACGTGAATGTGTCATACATATCACTGTCTCCTTTCAAAACTACACCCACCTGAGAATGAACGCGATCCCCTCCCAGACAACATAAACTCATGGAGTGATAACCCTCAGCTATGATTCTCCTTTCCCCTACCGTCCCTGACAACCGCCCTTGTGGTAGGTAGAATTCAACCTTCCAAGTATGTTCTCCAAGAACCAGAAAGTTCTGGTTCCCAAAGTATATTTTTCTCTGCACAAAGGGATATTTGAAATACATGAATGGGAAAAATGGCTCAGAAAAATAAGAGCTAACTCATCTCAAATTCTAACCACGCCATTTTTGAGGTTAACAGAAAAGCTCAATCGGCTTTTTTTTTTTTTATTCCAAATCTAAAATTCCTCTTTTCAACCAAGTCGATATGGGAAATATCATATTGAGAAATACAAGAAAAACAGTTTGAGTTGTGGCCAATCTATTTGAGTGACAGAAGATGTAATGATCAAACTTCTACATCTGGACAATGTGGTGCTTACTCAGATCCATCTTAATCCTGATATATATAATCCAGTTGCTACAAAAGCAGAAAATGGAGAGTAAACATCAACCAATATGGAGGAATCCACTTAAAAATCGAATATGGTTCAAATACCATATTCAAAGGTAATTTATTATGACACAGATCTCCATTGGTTGACATATGGAAAGTTGTTACAAATAGTATGTATCGTTTTATTGCATCTTTATAAAGCTTTGTGTATATTCGTTTTCTCTTAAGTTAGAAGAATATAACTATTTCACATGTTTTGTAGATCTGGGCAGTAAAATTAAAGAGATTTCCACTTTCCTTTTTATAATTTCTGTGTTGCCTGAATTTTTTTACGTGTGTTACTTTTATAAACAACAAAGAGGCATTCTGGGGGAGGGAGGCAATTCATCAGTGAAAATGAATGTTTCAGATTAACTTGATTTAATTTTCAATCCATTTCCTTTAGTCCTCTATCCATTGGTTTGGGAAATGCAATTACACAGGATACATCATTTATGGGTAATGAGAATTTCCCATGTGTCTATTATAGTTTAGGGTTATGAAGACACTCTATGAAGATCTTCACAGCCTTCATAGCTCTTCCCCAAGTGTAATATGGGAAAATGTCTTTATCCTCAGAAATATGTGTCATCTCGACCTTTAAGCTAAATGCGGAGAAGTGGAAATTCTACTTTTACCATAAATACTAAACCATAAAACCCTTAAAAGCAGGGACATTTTGATCACCTCCACGGTACATGATAGAGGCCCAATAATCTTTTGATTGGATGGATGGAGTTAAACCCCAAAGAACTTTAGGAATTTGTTCTTTAAGGCATTAGGCTGCTAATTGCACCATCTATGGTTAAAGAGACGTGCAATACAGAATATTTGTCCTGCCTGTGGTGATATGGTAACATTCCATGGAAATCATCCCAGTGAGTACCTGCCCAAGTCTTTCAGATACCATGAGAATATTCTATGGAATAATACACTCTCTCTCTGTCTCTCTGTCTCTCTGTCTGTCTATCTCTCTCTCTCTCTCACACACACACACACACACAGACACACACACACACACACACACACACACAATCTAAAATGGGGGAAAAAATGTGATTTTAAAGCTGAGTACAAGCAAGATTGAGCCCTTTCCCCTTTCATCCTCCCACCCCATAACACCTAACTCCTCTGGATGGAACTGTAATTAGCATAAAAAGTAAAAGGTTTCAACTAGAAACTACCAAACAGAAAGATGTTAAAGACTCATTTTCAGTATTTATTCCAGGGAAGAATGATAATAGAAAACCTTGGATAATCTTACTCATTTCGAAGCACTAATCCAGACAAACTTGGACATAAAAGAGGTTTCTGAACTAGTACAAACAATAATAAACTAACTGTACTCATAAAAGCACTCTTTTCTTCCTTTTTTCTTCCAGGGCAGAACTCGTTATGAATTTTTTTAATTAACTAAGGTTTCAAGGAAACTGAAGGAAAATAGGAATGCTCTGGACGACACGGCCAAGATGATCACTGGGCATCTCACAGACTGGACATTACCAGAAACCCAATTTGACATTTGGAAATGTTATTTCTCTGTAATATTTCACTCCCCATTGTTGCACTAGAGATTTACAAACTATTAAGAAATATTAGATTTACTAAAGAAACTTCATTAACATTTAATGCCAGTGATTTCAGTCAGAGTGCTGACTCTCTGTATTCTGGATACTACAGTTTGAATTACAGGTTACACTATTAGCCCTAAATCAACCAAAAATAAGTGCTTTTTCTAATTTACAGATTTATTTGTTGGTGTGAGCACCTATGACTTACTGAAGCTGAGTGTGTCACAGAAAGATGAATCATTTTAATGAATCTGACAAATGTCTGAGTTTGGGCAGCATAAAACTCTACCATTATAGAGAAAGACCCGAACACAGAGTAGAAAGGTGTCCCTAAAAGTTGGTTTAGTAAGAATGACAAAGGGCTTTTTATTCTGGGATTTGTCTCTGAAAGGATCATACATGTGTGCAGGAACCCAGATTCCATCTGTTGCTTTAGAGTCAACAGGCCTTATTGTATTGACTTTGTGCTCTTATCTGATGGCAATAAATTCCCACCCGAGTGAAACACCAGCTTAGCCAGTGACCCCTGCTGTTCACATCAGACAATGGAGCAGGTCTTTCTTTCGACAGACACTCTATGGCTTCTGAACCACCCTCTGTGAATGGCCTTGGGATTTCGATTTCCTTTCAGGATTTCCTAATGTGAGCGATTAGGAGATGCTTCATTTAAAGAGTCTCATCAGCAGTTGCAACACATCAGTGAGCAATAAACTATTGGGACCTGAGAAAGAAAGAGGGAAATTGGGAAGAAAGGGGCAGGAAAGAGGGGGAAAAAAGTATCCAGCAGAGTTCCCTGCATATCAGAGGTGCTCAGTAAATATTTCTCTAATGAAGAATACAAGATGAACTAGGTGTACACAGTTCACAGGAAGTTGAAAATTTTGAACAAGAGTGACCAAGGAATTACTACTGGTTCAGCAAATTTAAGATCTATGATGTAAATAAAAGGTGGCTGGGGAGGTTATGTGCAGTAAACAGAAAATGGAATTTAATTTCCATTGGTTGGGTGGCTTTTTTTTGTTTTTGAGACAGAAGCAACCCAGGGATACAGTAGGATATGCCATGCCCTAGCCCCATCCTTTTTCCCAAAATGTCTGTGCCCCTTTTCTCTCCCAAAGTATCAACGACAGACAGCCTCCACGATGTCCCTCTAGCTGTTCCTGAGAGAGGCACAGTACTATAAAAAGGCTTTCTCAGTCCATCCCAAGTCATCTGTTGACTAAAACTCTCATGTAGGTGGAGAAGAACAAGAAAATGATGTTGCAGTAGTAGATTATCACTGTGTGTGTGTGTGTGTGTGTGTGTGTGTGTGTGTGTGTGTGTGTGTGTGTGTATCATTTTGGAGCGACTGTTTTTGGTCATCCTACTGAACTCCTTAAGTATCCATCTATCCATTGTCTTCAGGCCTTTCTCAAAAGGCAAATTCACTGTACTTGTTACAAAGAGGCCTCAGGAACTTGAGGGGATTCACTTTGGCTTTGGACCGGCCAACCAGAGGGCTCACACAGTTCGTGCAATTACAGCTGTCCCCAGAGCGGTCTCCTTGGTCGGATGGCCCGCACGTAGGGCCCTGGGACGGCTCCTGCTTCGCCCCAGGGAGCTGTCACCTCAGGCCCTGCGCCCTGGCTCCTGCACAGCACCGTCGGACTGAAGTCGGTCTCCGCCGCCCCTCCCGCGCCCTTCCTGAGTCAGCCTCTCTCACCTGGTGAAAAGGAGGCATCGAGCCCCACATCGACCTCGGTGAGGACGAGTACGGCGGGCACGGCCAGGGTCAGGCCTGCCTGGTGGCCCCCGCACCCGCCAAGTAAGAACCTCCCTGGACCCTTAGTTTGCTTTTTCAGCTCGAATCTGGGGCCCGCCGGCCCCTTGAAATCTTAAAGGAGATACGCGCTACGGCTCAGGTTAGCAGTTGGAAAACTGTTAACACTTAGATTTGACTCTTCTTAAAATGTAAAGCAAAGGCTCTCTGGTCACAGGCCGGGACTTCGGTATCAAAAATCCGGGTCTTACCGCTGGGAATCCAAGGGCCCGAGGCAGCACAGAGCGCGCAGCCAGGGCGCTGTGGGCACCTGCCCCGCGTGCGTTTGCCTGGGAAGCTTCCCAGCCAGTGCAGTGAGGGTCAAAGGCCAAAAAATGGAGTAACCCAACCCTTTCCCCCAAAAAGCCGTCCTCACGCCCCAACACGTAAAATGTAAAAGATCTCAGCCTCCACTGCTTAAGGGAAGCCAACTTGCAACCCCACTGGAACCATCTGTTTGGGAAGTGGCGCGCCCAGATGGCTGCCGCGAATCCCACCAAGAGATGCTCTGGCTCGCATGCCACGCCGCCCCACCAGAGCAAGGATGGCCCCCAGACTGCGGTCCCAGGAGGATAATGTGAAGTCACCCACCCAGCTGGCCTGCCTGTGAATGAAAGCCAAGCGACAACACTGTTGGAAAACACCCAACAGGTCTAGATGGGTCCCCAAAGCCAGCAGCTGGACCACTCACAATGTGACCACATTCCGGTTACATAACCCCTCCGTGCCTCAGTTTCCTGGTGACTACTTACGAATTTGCAAAATGACAATAGCCCACACTCACCTGCCAGGTGGCAGTGAGGATTCCAGGAGACAAGGGGCCAGCAGTCAGTCTGCTCCTGCAGTCTCTTGGCATGGGCACAGATCACCATCCCCAGGCTGCCCCCAAGGCCTGCCCTGGCTAACAGCATCCTTCCTGACTCAGGAGTTGCCATAAAAGGCTTAAAGCTTCCGAGGAGGCCGTCCTTTCAATAAGGAGCAGGTGTTCCTGAACTCAAGTGGTTCGCTGCTTAGGGTGTTGTATTCAAGGAGAAGTGTTTGTGTACAGGTAGTTTTATTTACTTGCAGCAAGCAAAGGAGACAGGGGATTCATAACCAAAGCTCTGTCTACCCTAAGGGAGGTTTAGCCATTACTTATATATACTATTTGGTTTAGTTACTCGTTGATTTCTTCTTTGCACTTAGCTAAACTTCTCCAGTTGTGCTCCTGGTCAAGCTCATCTGTGTCTGCTGTGTCTGCAAAATACTGTGCTACATTTTAACATTTAGCAAGGACATCATTTAGTGAGAACCGCCCAGACCTTGCGACCCTTGTGCTATCTCACACAGGGAAACTCAAGCTTTCCAAATGAAAGGAAGGGTAGGTCAGAGGTGGTCATTAGAAGGTTAAGAAGCTTGTTTCCAGTTCGAGGCTGCTTATCTATAGCCAGGGCTGGATTTTGAGAATTAAGAAACTAGCACATTACACTTGTTCTCCCCCTTCGCACTTGCACCCTCTCTCTCTCTCTCAGAAACGAGTCCATATGCCTTCACTCTACTATTCGCGAGCGGGAGCGCGAGGTTCCATTTCCCCAGCTCTCCACAGATGAAAAGCAGAAGCAGGGGTCAGAGACCTCCGCCCGCAAAAAGTGAGGGTGAAGGTCCTGCCGGCCCAGAAACTCTAGTACCTACCACAGCCGAATTATTCTGGCGAGATGTGCGGGAACTTTATTTGTTCCTCCAGATTCTTCTGTGCCTCGGGCACCAGAAACACTCAAGCAGAGCGGCGAGGCCAAATCCGGAACACTGACTGTCGAAGCTCATCTTCAAGCCTTCGGCATTTGGGTGGGATGTTGTTCACTGGCTATGTGGTAGAGCCCGGGTGGAGGAAAGAGGACCAACCCCATCACAGGGACCCATGGATAGGCAGCCCCCTTTAAGCAGGCTGCCTGGAGAAGTAGGCACTCATCACCTCTTACCCTCGGTTTGGGTGAATAGTTTCCGTTCTGAAAAACGTGCAAGTACTAAATGGACTGGGGGTGCAATGGTAAGCACTGACTCTTGGTTTGTAAAAGCAAAACCCTTTTTGCGGTTTTCGATAGGTGACAAGGATCTGCAGAGACCCGTAGGCCCAAGGGCCAACCGAGAGGGCAGAGTGGTCCGGGTGCATGAAGGCTCCCCGCTGTGGCTGCACCACGTGCACGCGTCACTGTGGTTGCATAGCGACCCCGGCTGGGGAGGAAAGCTGAGACAGTCACCAAGCATCCGCTTTCGTGCGCTTTTCACAAGGTCCGCGCTCGCGTCGGAGCTGCGGTGGGAGGTTATTCTCCTGCCTCCGGAATCAGCTCGACCCGCGCGCGCGCCTGTCACGCGGACATGCGCTCGCCGTGGCGCGAACAAACAGGGAAGGGAAGAGAGTGGGCCGCTACCGAGGTGGGAAATTAGATGAAAACTGTCATGGGTGAAGTCGAGGCTGAGTGGCGTGGGTGCGAGGAAGGCCGCAGACCCCGCAATGAGGCAGGCGGGAACCGGACAGTAGGCGCGGCGCGCGGAGACTCCAGTGCGGCTTCCGGCGCCCCCTGGCGGCCAGGGTGGGCCACGCGGGCTCCGGAAACAATGCCGCCAGCCGCGCAGGCCCGCGGGGCTCCTGGACCAGTGCGGCTCACGGACCAGTGCGGCTCCCGGACCAGTGCGGCTCCCGGGTGTGCGGCGGTGCCCAGTCTCAGACAAGACTAATCCGCTCTGGGCTCCTAGAGCCCCGCGCTAGGAGGTGTGAGGGGCCCAGGCGACTCCAGAGGAAGGCGTTGGGGCAGGGCGGTGGAAGTTGGAAGGCCCTCATCCCACCCGCGGCCCAAGTCCCAGCATCTTTCCCAGCTCAGGCTCTGATTAGCTGGTTGATTCGAAATGCTTCAGTTTCATTTGGGGTTTATTTTCAAAATAGTGTGTGTCGGGTAGCGGAGCTTTTTTGGCTTCTTGGCAGTTTAGTTAGAAACGAAAAGGCCCAGGACCAATTCGGCGGCGGAGCGGCCTTTGCTGTAGCTCCCGGCCTTTCCCCGGCAAAGCATGCGTGTCAAAGGAGAAAAGATGGAAGCTGGACTTTTAGAGTCTCAGACTATTGGAATCCAGAATATGCTCTCCTTCCAGATGGCGATCTTCCCGATGTGTTCCGTGCTAGGAAGGAGCAGGAGATAACAGAGTGGGCTTTCGCCACCACACATTAAACCCCTCCTCTAAGCAGTGGGACCACAAAGCGAACCGGCAACTCAGACCTGGAGGGCCTCCAAGGCCAAAGCATCTTTCCGAGGCGGGAGGGGGGTGGGGGGAGCTGCGGAAGGAACTAGAGAGGCTGCGGATAGGGCCTGCTGATGGCTCTGAGTGGCGGGGAGGTAATAACAATGCGCCCACCTTACATATGAAAGAACTTTGGGGGGCTCGCTCATCCGGAATTATCTCTTTGGATCTGCACCGCCACCTAGCTAGGGAGGCTGAGGGGGCGGAGACGACCAACCTCTAGGAGACACTTGGGATGATTAAGGGAAGAAAGCCCCTCCACCACATACCTTCCCTCTGCTGGCGTCACAGTCCCGGTTTACAGCTGCGAACTTACCGTTTGCAGTCCTCAAGGGCACTAGCGCCCCTACTCCACGAGGGCGGAGGCCAGCCTTTTTGTTTACTCTTGAACAGGCGACGCCCAGCATATGTAGGAGGAATGAAGCAATTCTGCCAAGGCCACGACTGGCGCTTGTGGATCTCTAGGCAGGGCTCCCTTCTCTGACCCCGACCCCTTCACAGCCTGCGCACCTGGCGCATTTTCCGCCAGTCCCTTGTAAGCAGTACTCGCTCTTCCAAACCGTGCCCTGGGGTCCATCCTCCGGCTCTCCTGAGCGCCCCGCTGCAAGGCCTGTGTGTGTTAGGGCCTGCGATGCCTTCGAGCTTTGAGTCATCCCATTCATTTAAGGAAGGAGGGCAGGTCTCCTCCCCAACCGAGAAATGGTGGCAGCCGTGTGTGATTCAGAAGGAATCTGTATAGGCCTCTCTGACCTCAACAAAATTTAACGACCCCGTTTTATTTTATTTTCCATGTCAAAGTTTTGCTCCTATGACTTTGTAGATTATTCTCTTTTTAAAAGGGCAAGGGGAGCACACCGTACGGGATAAGCCAGGTGGGTAACTGGCTGTAGATTCGAGAGGAAACCAACCTCGCGGAGGCGGCCTGGGGCTGGCAGGTCCTGGGCGCAAGCCGAAGGCACAAAGATTCGCGTAACCGCGGACTTGTGCCCTAGGATGAAATTCCGCCGCGCAGCCGGGGGCCAGAGTAGAAACTTCAGGATGGGGGTCAAACAAACCCTGGCCCGAGCCCGGCGGGGGGCGCTGAGCGTTCCCCCTGGGACCTGGTGTCCCCCGATCTCCCGAAGCCCGCGCCCCACACGCTCACTGTTGGGGCGCAGCTGCCAGGCTTGTCTATTTGTTTGTTGTTTAAAGCAATCCTAGAGCGCGCGCTCAGCAGCATCTGAAGAGGATTGGCGGGGGAGGGGGGGGGCAGAATTTCCTCCCAGGGAGCGCGTGAGGGGCATTCTCAACGGAAAACCAGACCGAGAGAGCGGTGACCAGCCCTCCTCAGATTACTCTCCACTGGCTCCTCCCTTGCTCCCCCCACCTCCAGATTTGCATAAAAAAGGCCAAGAAAACTCTGGCTGGGCCCCAGCAGCCGTTCACTCTGCTCCCCCGGGTAGGATCCCCTGGAGCTGTGCGCGGGCTTGCAGCACGAAGCCGAGCCGAGAGCGCGCAGTCCGGCCCGCGTCCGGCCTCTCGGCTCTTCTGCCGCCCCGCCCCGCCCCCCGTTTTCCAGGCCCCCGAGCCGCGCCAAGCGAGCGAGCGGGCCCGGGACGAGCTCGGGCCCCAGCCGCCTCGCGCTTCCCCGGCTCCGCTCCCTCTGCCCCACCCCCGGGGGTCGCGCGCCCACGATGCCGCAGGGTCCCGGCTCGCTGCTGCTGCTGGTTCTCGCCTCGCACTGCTGCTTGGGCTCGGCGCGCGGGCTCTTCTTCGGCCAGCCCGACTTCTCCTACAAACGCAGCAATTGCAAGCCCATCCCGGCCAACCTGCAGCTGTGCCACGGCATAGAGTACCAGAACATGCGGCTGCCCAACCTGCTGGGCCACGAGACCATGAAGGAGGTGCTGGAGCAGGCGGGCGCCTGGATCCCGCTGGTCATGAAGCAGTGCCACCCGGACACCAAGAAGTTCCTGTGCTCCCTCTTCGCCCCGGTCTGCCTCGATGACCTGGACGAAACCATCCAGCCATGCCACTCGCTCTGCGTGCAGGTGAAGGACCGCTGCGCTCCGGTCATGTCCGCCTTCGGCTTCCCCTGGCCCGACATGCTCGAGTGCGACCGTTTCCCCCAAGATAACGACCTCTGCATCCCCCTCGCTAGCAGCGACCACCTCCTGCCGGCCACGGAGGAAGGTAAAACTTTCCCCTTATTCCCCCCCGCCCCACCTCCGTTAAAGCTTTCTGCGGGGAGTGGGGGAGGATTCGAAGGCCTCTGCCCCACGTCTCGATGGTTCCCCGCCTGAGATGCTAGTCTCGGGCGGGGGCAGACGCTCTCCTCGCCCTCCTGTGTCGAGACAAATTTGAGACCCTCCCCCCCACCTCGACACACACACCCAAGCCTCTTAATTCCTTTCCCAGTTATACCAGTTGCTCTTTCTTAGGGACAGCTTTTTAAAAGAAAGAAACTGGACTGAAAGACATCTTTTCCTTATAGATACGCAATTATTTTTAAAGATGCTAGCAGAGGGGTCGAAATTCTGAGCGTCAGAAGTGGTCTTGGGCGGAGGAGATTGTGGTGAGCGCCTGGTCAGAGGCTTCTCGCTCAGCCTCATGCAGCACGCTCTGAGCGCTGGGCAGGATTGTAGGCACAGCAACAATCCTATACAGACAGGATAGCCAAAATCCACAAAACAGATATTCTTTTAAGGTATTTTTTGTTCTTTGCCGATTTGAGTTTGAGAAATAAAAGCAGGACTGGCTCTGAACGTGTTGAAAATTGAGCTCTGATTGTAACTGCCCAGGTGTCTAAGCAAGGGGTCATAAAGGGAATCTCCAGGAATCATCTTCTATCACAGTTCAGCTTTTATCTTGGGAGTGGTTTTAATTAACTGGAAAAAAAATCATGCAAAAGAGAGTTTCCCAGGTTTTTAGAAAACGAGGGGTGGGGGGAGTTCCTGTGCAAGAACCATCAAAGCGATGAAAACCTCATGGGCTCTTGATATTCCTTCTGAAAAGAAAACACATACAGTGTCTGAGCTGATTTAGGTCCTCCTGGAATAGATAGAAAGGGGGCTAAACTCTAACCCCTTCCAGGGCTCAAGCAGCTCCCTTTCAATCTCTGTTTTCCTACATCCATCGTTAAAGAAAACGCAATGTTGCTTAGCAATCTTTTCTGGCAGGCACCATGAGTGCGTAATCATCTTATTGGCTAGATTTCTAATTTATTGCAAATGTTTGGCATATTTCAAACATTTGTCCAACATACACCACAGACCAACCAATACAGGTTAGGAACATTTTATATACATTCCTAGAGCTCCTAATTGGAAATGTTTTATTTTGTTTGAGTGAGAAGAGTTAAGGACAGTTTTATGTGTGTTGCTTTTGTTGTTATTTCTTTCCACTATCAGCACCATTATATACTACCTTTCTCCCGAAACCATTTTCTTCCTTCAAAATAAAAGTGTATGGTCTTCGAAATATGCTCTGCCATTTTTCTGATTGGATAACTCTTCTATTGAGTTACATAAAGTTTTTTTCTGTGAAAATTCAATTTCATATTAATGAAAATCAAATTTCACCTGAATTTTAAAGACAGCATTAGCACATTATAAATGGGAGAAAGGGAGTATGTTTTCTTTTTTCCCTTTTCCCAAGAAATCAGACTCTTTTAGAAGAGTCTTAGTGTAGACCCTGATCATTGTGCAGGTGTGTATGTTCCTAGGTTTGGTCAGACCCCAGAGACTGTTTGCTTCAACTTTGATTAGCTTCAGGAAAAGCTTCAGGGTGTGTGTTTGTTTGTTTGTTTGTTTGTGGTTGGTTTGAAATGGCCAGAGAGGGGCAAGAAGAACCTCCATTGAGGACAGAAACAACAGTGAAATAAATAAATGCTGGTTAACTCAAGCATGAACTTGGCAGAAAGCACAAAGTGACAGAACCAATTAGAGCAGGCGGTTGTACTTACTGGGGTGTATTTCCAGGGTGGGAAGAGCCCTTCCGTGACCCTTACACCACTGGCCACCTCTCCCTGTCCAAACTCAAAAATACCTTGAAATGAGAACTCGGCTAAAGAGCCTAGGAGAAACCGGCTAAACTGGTGCCTTGCAGCTGAGGAAGAATCTTTTGGGCATAGTTTGTGGCCATTTTTCAAAACTTCTCAAGAGTCTTTTGGTCCTTTCTCATAGAGGCTTTGAGAACAAACAGCTTTTTCAGAGACTGAGTTTGTCCTAGGGGTCAAGGAGGAAGAGCTAAAAAGCTGTGACCCATCCAGTTAACTGTGGCTACCACCTGCACGCTCTGCCTCCAATGCCCTTTCTCTTTGGGATACACCCTTTATTAAACAACATATGCGCATTTTTAGCCCATCAAAAAATGGCAGGCATGAGAGACTTCCATAGGAATGAGTGATCCTTTTATAAAGGAGGCAGAAGCTGGGGTCTTGTAGGACAATTGCTAGTCTTGACTGGGTAGGCCCCTTTGAGCTGTTTACAAGTGCTACCTGCTGTTCCCTTTTAAGCAAACTTACTAATTTTTAACCTTTCCAGCTCCAAAGGTATGTGAAGCCTGCAAAAATAAAAATGAGGATGACAACGACATAATGGAAACTCTTTGTAAAAATGATTTTGGTAAGTAATACACCACCAACAACAAAAGATTTCTCATTCGGAAGTTTTATTTACCACTCAAATTTAAAGGTGCAAATCATTAAGATGTTTCTAGATAAAGGCTGGATAAAATACCATCGCCTTTCCTCCTCCTCGAAATCATCTAACTTGCTCTATCCTAGTTTCCTCCCTATATAACTATCTTGTATTGAGTTGTATTTTTTTAGGTGAGATTCATAGTTCTGTTAGGCAATAATCAAATAATGGGAATTATTTAAATTAGGAATTTTTCAATGGCACATTTTTCATTTCACTTTGGCTTTTTCTTGCCAACAAGCCTAATCTTGGGCCATGTTCTCTGACGTTTGACATATGCACCAGGATGGGAACATGTAAATATCAGCCCCCAGCAAAACACACACAAGGCATGAAGTTGGCCACAAATAAAAAAGGGCCAAACAGAAATATCCTTACTTTAGTCATAACCCATAATGCTTTACTCTTCTGTGTTCCGCCATGAGTGAATGTATCCAAGGCACTGGTTAACAATTGGGGGGTGAGTGGTCCTTAAATTTAAAAAGAAGAAATAAAGCTTAGGGATTTATTTTGGTAAGATACATGAAAGATGCTCTGATGACATGGTGCTGGGGGACCCAAGTTCCACAGAGTGTAAGTCACTACCCTTAAAAGGATATTATAAAAGAGGGTTAGGACTGCACAGACCTCCATCAGCACCTTATCTATTATCCTCAGGCCCCTGAGGTGAGAGGAGGAGTCCAACTAGACACAGGGATAAATGCTAAATTCAGAGTTGGCAATGGCCAAGAACTTTGCCCAGACTCCTGAGGCATTCTGGATTTCATTACATTCCCAAAACAGGCACCTTCTGATGTGTTTAAGTGGTTGGTACTCCTTAGAAGCATTTATTCAGGCAGAAGGCTGAACTTGTAAACAGATATGGTCCCTGCTCTATCAAACAATAGTGGACTGTAATAGATCTGTATTAATATGTCTACATCCTCAACAAAGTCCTTGAGACTGAGAAATCACTCCCGCTCCCACTACTGAGGAATGGCCTCCCAGGCCTGGTCAGGTCCTGGACACTCCAGGAACAATCCCATCACAGCTCCTTACAACCCCACGTCTCTTCCAGGAAATGTCCTGGATTTAACCTTCGCTGGTCCCGGAACAGCCAGAGCCATGGCTTTAGGAAAAACTTCCCACTGCCAAGGAAGGGAAAAGAAAGAAGGCAACTCCGAGTCCTGGGCAATCCCTCCCCTCAGCCAAAGCCACCAATGGGATGATAGGGTTTCATATGTCTAGATTCAAATGTATACAACTCTCCGAGTAGCTGAAGGCCAGGCATGTTGCCAGCAGCAATCCCAAACCTCTAGGGCCTTACCAAAACACCCTTCTTAGCTTCCATGCTACAAGATTTGATCAAGGGCAAGATAGGAAAATATAATTTTAATACATTTTATATTAAAATGTATATAAAATATCATTCTCTTCTGATGGCTTATGTCCTTTGCACTAGATTAAATACAGATCTCTCTCCTGACTTCCATGAAAAAGTTGGTTATATCTTGGGGCTCCATAACAGTTGATTTAGGGGACACACGCACACATGTATTAACTGCTGGCTTTGTGGCTTATCTTACAGAAGACTGTCCTAAGGATGCTCTGTCAAGACCTGTGCCAAAAAGTGTGTGCATGTGTGTGTGTGTGTGTGTGTGTGTGTGTGTGTGAGAGAGAGAGAGAGAGAGAGAGTGTGTGCTATTCCTTCTTTAGAGGCGAAAGCCTTTCAAAACTACATAGAAGTCATTACATTTAAGTATCACACACACAGATTCCTCACAAGCTTTGTTTTCTATTTCCCCCCATTGATTTTTGTCCCAAAAGGGATAATGAACCTGAATTGTGGGAAGTACATTATAGACTCCTTGTTTATGAGCAGTAATCCATAGTGCCTCTGTACTTTGGTGGAGTAATAGAAGGGTAGAAGGAACAAGGGTAGAAGTCTGATTTACTTAACATCGCAATCTCTCCCCACTGCCCTCCTAAGTACAAGGCACACATTTCAGTGGTGAAGATAGAAAGGCCCGAACTATACGCAACCTATGCTGAATCGGAGAGCATCATCCCCTCTGCCTCCTACCACATCCTGCATCCACATCCTCCAGGGCAGAAAAGTTACTTTGGGGCTTCGATTCCCTGTATTTGGTCCCAGCTGAAAATCTAGGCAGGAAATGCCTGATGTTTTTCCATGGTATACTTTTGCAAAGTTGGTTATTTTAAAGCTAGAAAAATATGACTCATAAATCTTCCCTCTGGTTAAAAGTGATGATTTTTCTGATGTTTGGAGTTCAAAAATGTTTGAACTGACCAGGCAAAATTTCACACATGCTCTATCTTTGCTATAGGCGAGGCTCACAGGCAACATAGGATCACTTGTCTCATGTATCATCCCCACCCCCACCCCTTATGCAGAGGCTTCAGGAACATGTGACATTTCCAGGTGTCTTATTCCATGAGTCAAGTCTCAGAAACCCTGAGAACTCAATACTATATATAGTTTAAATGAATATCAGACAAAATAATGATAGGCCAAGTCACAGCATCCTTGATTTACCTCGTTGAGCATCAGTCATTTCCCAGGTGAATGAAAAAGCCATGCTTAGTCAAACTCCCTTTCTAAGAAAGAAAGAAACCCCCAAAGCAGTTACACACACAAAAAAAGCTCTTCCTCTACTCCGTCAAAGACAGGAAGTTACCACTAGCACATGATCCATACAAAACGATTGTCAGTAGCACCAAGGGTCTTGGGACACATTACAGTTGGGTGAGTTAATGCTCAAACCGGGACAAGAAATTGGAAGTTGCCTTATGAGACCACAATGGTGTTAGAGGAGGAGGTGTGGGGATCAGTGTTCTCAGAACCAGATTCATTCAGGGCATAGCCTACCTCAGTGACCTCGTGTAAGTCACTACATGTTACTGGATCTCAGATTCTTCATGTATCAACAAGATATTTTAACTGGATGGTTTCTTCCAACTTTAAAGTTCTATCCTTTCCCTGCCTTCATGGATTCTTGAAATGTAATTCCAGCATATATGTTTGTAGGGTTTTCTTTCCCAAAGCATACTGTTTATGACTATAAAATGTGTCTTTTATGTAAACCACTTACTTTTGGTCTTAGCATTCTAATGAGTCTAATATCCATTTTGGAAACAGTACATATATGATCTGTAAACGCCCTGGCCTTGGACAGGCAAATGATAGCATATGAGGATGAGGTCTTCAGAAAAACACTTTTACAGCTAAACATGTGCTCTTAAAAAGAGTCTTGGATATTTTTCTCCTAGTTACTTTAGCAAATCAAATGCAGCTGTAAGATCAATTCTTCCCTGTAGTCTGTTCTTTAGAAAACAATGATTGTGTGATATAATTTCCTTACAGGTTTGTCCAAAAACCTCTCCAACGTAATAAATTGAGTTTAAAGTTCACGGCCACAGAAGGATCACGTTTCACCTAAGAGTCAGGCATTTCTTTTCATGCTGACATTTCCAATAGGGGAAATCGTGTGTTGAGAGTACAGACCACATGCGACCAACATGCAAACTCAGAGCAAGGAAGGAAAGTTGAGTGCCGCGAAGGGGGTTTTGAAAGGATGGCTAATTGGAAACGAAGTGACTGGCAAACCCTTTGAGGCTTTAGGAATGGAGCCACCTGCTGCCCCCAGCCCTTAATAGTCTCACTGGCTCTAAGAAACCCTTCTTCCGTCCCCCCAAGCCAGGTCACACCTGTATGGGGGGAGGGAGGCTCCCGATCTATACAGTCCTCCATTATAACGGGTGTGATTCCATCTCCTCTTGTCTTGGTAGCACTGAAAATAAAAGTGAAGGAGATAACCTACATCAACAGAGATACCAAAATCATCCTGGAGACCAAGAGCAAGACCATTTACAAGCTGAACGGTGTGTCCGAAAGGGACCTGAAGAAGTCAGTGCTGTGGCTCAAAGACAGCTTGCAGTGCACCTGCGAGGAGATGAATGACATCAATGCGCCCTATCTGGTCATGGGACAGAAACTGGGCGGGGAGCTGGTGATCACCTCAGTGAAGCGGTGGCAGAAGGGGCAGAGAGAGTTCAAGCGCATCTCACGCAGCATCCGTAAGCTGCAGTGCTAGTTCCGGCGGCCCAGGTCGCCCCGACAGGCCGGCTCCAGGGCTCGGCTCACCATTTCCGCTCCGAGGCCTCCACTCTCGTGTCCCAAGCACAGTCCCAGCAGCTCCGGCCCCATCCTGGAGCAGCGTCCCCTGCCTTTTGCACATTTGCACCCCCAGCATTTCCTGAGTTATAAGGCCTTAGGAGGCCTCAGGAATGGATAGCTGTTTTCCACATAAAGGAAAAAACCCTAAGTCTTGTAGAAATAATCAAACTAATAAATCATGCATATTTTCGAGAAGTTTTAAAATAGCTCACTTTAAAGCTAGTTTTGAATAGGTACAACTGTGACTTGGGTCTGATTTTTTCCTGTTTGGTTTGGGTCACCTAATTTTCACTTTATGCTGATGTTGCCAGAACATACAAATAGCTTTGTTTTTGTAAGAGGCCCAGACTGTTGCAGGTCACAAACCCAGCTGAGATAAAGCTCAGCATCTCTCAGCTCCAGCCTGAGACTCGGGGCCTGCGTCTTATAACAGTTCACTTGTCATTTTACACCCTTGTCGGGAACTTACGACTGTAGCATGTATTGCATTTCCAGGTAGAGTACTTCCATTTATAAAAAGCACATTAACCATCATAGCATGATTCCTTCAAATAAAGGGCACCACAAATTTTATAAGTGACCTGAATACTTTAAGCTTTGTTTAAAACATTTTTTACTTAATTTTGCAAATTAAACCATTGTAGCTCACCTGTAAGATACATAGTAGTTGACCTTAAAAAGTTGTAAAAATATTGCTTTAACCCACACTGTAAATATTTCAGATAAACATTATATTCTTGTATATAAACTTTACATCCTGTTTTACCTACTCCTTGTCTTCTGTCTTGTCTTCTTAATAGAAAGAATTGGGAAGGGAGGTGTACAAGAGTGACCACCTCTTTCTTCCTAGGCCCAGTCTTTCCACCGTTTGAAGTGTCTGTTCCTTTGACTCAGAAAGTGTCTCCCCTCTATACCACCCGGCTCCCCATACCTCCCATCTCACAGGTTTCTACTCTGCGGACCTTGAGGGAGGCAGAGATTTGCAGACTGCAAAGGACTTACCTGCTCTGCAGTTTGGTTGCAGCTATGTAGCAACTCTAAACCCAAGATTCATGAGCTCTACAGTTGTCTTTTTCAAGAGATTTTTATAATGACAGAATAACCATTGCAGAAGTGTTAGTTCCTCCCCCCATGTAAACTAACCCTCAGATAAAGAGCCATGATTTGAAGAGTACCCATTGGAAGGCAGGGAGGGGGTAGTGAAAAACCAACATTAGGAGAAGGGGACCTGCATCCATAAAATGTCCATCCAAATGCTTCATGATTTCGAGACCTCCGGAGAAATTCTATTAAACACATGAGAAAACAGGCTCAGAGGACTTGGGCAGCATTGCTCATAAGAGGCAGAGCCCAAGCTGACACTAGGCCGTTCAAACAACAAATTCCATCTTCTATCCAACCTAGGAGTGGATTATAGAAAAATGGTGATGCTCATCTATTAAATATTTATTGAGCATCTGCTATGTGGCTGGCCCTATTCTAAGTGCTGGGGATAAATACATTAGTCCTTGTTCTTATGGAGCTAACTTGAAGGAAGAAAATGAATACAATTATGTATTTATAACTGGTAAATTCTATGAAGTATAAGTACAGGCGATGTGAGAGCAAGGGTCTCCAGCAAATTTGAAATGTTTAGTGGCTTCCGTGTGAAGCCTTTATCTGATGGCATTTTATCAATTTACTTTAGAAGTCACCGGAACATATATCCATGACCTCTCTCTAGCACTTCAAGTTTCTCTGGCGCTGCAAGTCAGTACCTCTGACTGCCTGGGCTACACAATCTCGGCAGTCCCTTTCATGTTCTTCTGGGTTGCCCCTTGACTCTGCGTCCCATCTGAATCCACAGACTCAAGACACAACCCTCTTCCTACAAGGCACCCAGGGAATAGACTAGAAGTGGGCACTCATGGATCAAGGTCAACTCTCATTCTCAACATTTGAAACAGGAAACTACGGACGCTGGAAAAGGCAAAAAAGGAAAAAGAAAAAGAGAAAATAAAAGACAAAAGAAAGGAAATAGTAAACCAAGGATTTAGGGATTTGAAGAAAGAAATAAGTACAATGAATCAAAAACTAATGAAAGGAAACAATTTGGAAGAAACTGACCTATGTGAATGTTCCCTTTCCAATCAAGCCAAAAGCCACTTGCCCATATAACAGGATGCGAAACCTTCAGCTCTGGAGAGCAAGTTATGCCAGACACAGCCTCCTTCAGTCATGTTTTAAGGAGTTAGCAGCTCAGGCATCACTCCAATGTCTGCCTCCTGCCATATGTGCCTCCCCATGGACTTTCCAATTCAATCTTTGACGAGATTATGAGCCAATGAGACGTGCTTGGGCAAAGCAGTTAGGTTTTTGTTTAATTTTTCATTTCATTTTACTGTTTTGTTTTGCAAAACAAAACAAAACAGTATATAGCTGTTTTGTTTTGTTTAGTATATAGTTCAAACATATATAGCTCATTTATTCTTGAAATAGTCATGAATTTATTCTTAATTGTGTTTGCAACTATCAGATTTCTTTTGGAGGCAGATGAAAACCTGAATATCATCCATTTTTTGGAAAAATAAAGCAAGTAATCAGAAGACATTGGATTTCTGAGTTTCCTACAATGATTCATGACCTGTTAATAAACTGCTAAAATTCCCCAAATAGAGGATCAACCCAAACAGAAAAGTTAAAAGATATGAAAACTATATATCTACTATACATGTAATGCTCTTTCTTTCCTAAATAACTTGAGAAATGAGTTGTTGTACAAGAACAAATCTATAAAGGTTTTTTGGTGGTATTTCCTAAGTGCACAAAGGACAAAGACTGTGTGCACAAATCAGTATACTGAATTTATAGGGTTAAAAAGGATCCATTTTCTATAATGGCGACCTCCATTCCTCATTGTCTATTCTCTCGTCAAATGATTTTTTGCCTTTTGACTCTTGTTTGCTATTAGGTTTTCAATGTTCTTGATGAAGGTAGGGGATTACCTTGAAAAGCAAATCCAGCCATAAATAGGTACCCCTTGTGCATTTATTGTATCTAGATTACAAAACAATGCGATTTTTGCCTATGAAACATAGTAACTCAGTAAAAATGTACTGACCATTGAGTTATTTATTCAAGAATCTGTACTGAGTGCTTCCACATATGCCAGACACTGTTCTAAGTGGCAGATGCACAGTGGTCGTGCCCTCCTTCAGCTTATACTGTAGCATCAGGAATTGTGGTAGGTGCTGGAGATACAGAGGTGAATCCTGCCCAAAAGGAACTTGGGTAGCAAATGGAACGTTTGGTTAAGGTTGAGCTTAGGATCAGGGTAGAGGTGCTTACAAGGAGAGAACTTTCAATGAGTTGTACCAGAATACCTTCTGTTAGGACAAAGCCTTAGAAATTAAGTATTTATCATCAGTTTTACCTATTGGCTAATTGACAAAGGTATTGTGCAATTACTACACTGAAGGTATTATTATAGAATCACGAATAAACCTACCATAAGGCCCATTGTTTTTATAATCAATAAAATTCCAAAATTCTCAAATTATAAAAAAGAATTCCCATTTAGCTCAGAAACAAATAGCAATTCAACATAATATGAATTGCAAATATTTTATAAATATTTGTAAAAGCATTTCGCAATTGCCCAGAGAGTAATGCAGATAGGTAGATTCTATAAAAAAAAAAAAAAAAAAAAAAAAAAAAATTCAATTAGTAAAGATAGCAGGTAATACAGATAGTGTTAGAAGAACAAATCAAATAATTTAAATGCCACAAGATGCCCGGTTCGGAGTAATAATAGTCTTTAATTTAGCAATCCAAATGCTCTGTTACATTATGAAATGAGCAGAGCACCAGAACTTATTGGCAGTAACTGGGCTCTCTCAGTAGAAATACACCTAAAAACCTATACACTTACTTATGCATGCATGTATTCCCATGTCCACCCACATACAAATGTAGCTCTGGTAGAAAACCTTCTAAAACTGTATAATTTAAAGGATATCAAAATATATCACTTAGCAGACTAGAAACTGCAGTACAAGTGGCAAGCATCGTGGTGTAAAAATTCAGAGAGACTTAGGCAAGTCTATACTTTCTGCAAGCCTGAGACTACTCATCTATAGATAATTAAGAACTATTATTCTACAAGCCTAAGCTCAATACATCCTGTCCATCCTCTATTTTGAAGTATAATTCTCAGAGCTCATTTCTGTGTGAGGCGATACCCATGGCAGGAAGGAACACCAGTCGCAGCCAGCCCTAGTCCTGCCCCTACCCACACATCCCTCTGCCCCACCAGCATCCCATGTTCTTCAGGTTCTTGAACACATCCGGTTGCTCACAGTGAGGTGGCCAATCAGGGCCTGCCTGATTTAGGCAGATAGGAAGAAGAAATGGAACCATCAATACTATCTACTCCTCCCTTCTTCCAAAGAGATTTTTCCACCCCCAGAAGGGGACTCAGGCAACTCCACAGTGCCCTTCCTTCATCAGGCTTCTCTAACAGGATCAGGCTGCCAGTCTATAGCAGCTGAGGGTCAATTCGATTACTCAACAATTTCTTACACTGAACACCTACTGTGTATCAGCTGTGTGCTTAGTGCTGAGATCCCACAATGATCAACACACAATGGCTACAGTCTAATGTGACATATACACATGTGGCAGACAAGAGTAACTGAGAACCAGATTTCTCCAGACCTTCATGTACACTGTCTTCCTGGGCTCCATTTGTTCTTATGAGTACGAAGAAATTCACATTAAAATAATACTAGAAATCAAAATCTCTAGGCCCAGAAAATTTCACTGGAAATTTTACACAATCTCTTCAAGAAAACAGAAGAAGAAGGGATGCTTCCCAACTCATTTTATGAGGCTAGTGTTGCCCTAATGCCAAAACCAGACAAAAAATAGCACAAAAAAGAAAATGTAGACCAATATCTCTCATGAACTTAGATATAAAGATCTTCAACAAATATTAAAATATCAAATATAACAATGTATAAAAAGCATAATACACTGCAACCACACTGGATTCATTTAAGGTAAGCAAGGCTATTTTAATATTCAAAAAATGAATCAATATAATCTACCTATCGAATAGGTTAAAGAAGAAAAATCATATGATCATGTCAATTAATGCAAAAAAAAAGCATTTGACCAAAAAAAGCACAACCCATACAAGGAAAAAAATGATAAACTGAACCTCTTAAAAATGTAAAACTTTTGCTATCTAAACATATACCACCAAATCATCATGTTGTACACTTTAAATTCCTTACTATTTTGTCAATCATTATAACTCAATAAAACCGGGGAGTGAAGAAGACAGTGTTAAGAGAATGAAAAGACAAATTATAGATTAAAGAAAATACTTGCAAAGCACATATTTGACAAAGGGCTTGTATCTAGAATATACAAAGAACTCCCAAAACTCAACAGTTAAAAGTAATGCACTTAGAACATGGGTAAAAGAAATGAACAGACATTCAGTGGAAAAGGATGTGTATATGGCCTTGATGGGGGTCTGCCAGGGATATGGGAGGAAGGAATGGTGGCCAGGCCTCAGATGCTTGGCATCCGGGTCCTATGGGACAAAGGAGACTTTCTTGTAGGCTTAATTCTATGATGAGCAAACATTGTGTTTAGGGTGTCAATAAAACAAAGCAGGAGTCCAAAAAAAAAAAAAAAAACCAGAAAAAAAAAAGAGGAAAAACATCTGATTTTGGATTCTTTTAAAAAGCATCAAAACAGTTATCACAAGAGAAAACCAGGTCATTGTACACTTTCCTATACATAATAAAATAAGTTAGAGTTTTCTTGGTTTTCAGGGTGAAAATATGGAGGTGGTGTGGGAGGTCATAATAATCTGGTTAGTGTTTCGGACTTCTAAGAAGCTAACTCAACACTCAGTTGCTGCTGAAATCGAAAGAAGAGAGGTTCTGAGTGTTGTGTGTCCCCCACAGCATTTCTGGCCTAACTCCACTAAACTCGTGTCCTACAGAAGATTAGAATGTATGTACTGGCCTATGATGTGAGGCTAGAAAAAAGAAAAATTAAACTAAAAACCACCTAAACCAGTAAAGTTGCTTTTTGCCCAGCAAAGTCAGGCCACAAGCATGAACTATTTTTGATGACATGAGAAAATCAAGCAAATGTGGGAAGGGTGTGCAGAGGGACAAAGTGGAGAAACTGACAACACAACAATAATCTTTAGAGACTTCAATACCTCACTTTCAATAATGGGTAGGACAAATGGGCAGAAAATCAACAAGGAAATAGAAAACTTGAACAATACTATAAGCCAGCTAGACCTAACAGACATCTATCTATGGAACATTCCACCAAACAGCAGAATACACATATTTCTCAAATTATTATATAAATGGGCCATAGATGGCCCCTGTACATGTTGTTTACTTTTTCACAGCAAGTTGGCAGCATTAGCTCAAAGCCAAACACAAATTCTTACATATCCAATTGCTTTAAATATATCCCAAATAAGCATATTTTTCACCATTTAGAGCCTGACTGCTCTGCATACGCTGCAAAACTGCACCCAGTATCTGCTAGCCACAGATAAGATAAACCTTGTAGTCGTCAAAGACCCAAACCGCTGCTGCCCTTCGGAGCTCTGACTCAGAGCCCCCACCTTG
The DNA here is from genome assembly GCF_000151845.1 of Pteropus vampyrus. Lineage (NCBI taxonomy): Eukaryota > Metazoa > Chordata > Mammalia > Chiroptera > Pteropodidae > Pteropus > Pteropus vampyrus. The sequence goes on from NW_011888828.1 coordinate 1,601,854, forward strand.
CTGCTGAGTGACATCACCTAGGCACATAAGCCCTTCCTCATCCTCCTCTTCCCTGAGAGTTCCCTGGTCCTCTTCCCCTTTTGGATGCTGCCCTCTGTCCTTGGAAGGCCCCACTGTGATGGACATCCTCTCTCATCCACTCCTGTCCCAATACCACCAAATAAGCTGCTTGTGCAAAACTACCATCGCATGCTCCTGTCTTCCCTTGATCAGCCCCCAAATCTTTGAACTCATCACACTAGTGCACATGGAACATTCTTCAGAACAGACCATGTGTTAGGCCATGTAATAAGCCTCAATACATTTAAAAGGACCAACGTCCTGCAAAGTATGTTCTCCAACCACAATGGAATGAAATTAGAAATAAATAACAGAAGAAAATTTGGGGAATTCATGAACATATGAAAATTAAACAACACATTCCTAAATATGTTTAAAATTTAGGTGAATAAAAATGAAAACAAAAACTCAATATACACTTAAGTATGGAATGCAGCTAAAGAAATGCTCAGGGAAAATAGCTATAAATGCTTCCATTGAAAAAGAAGAAAGATCTCAAAATAACAACCTAAACTTCTACCTCAAAAATACAAATAAAGAAGAGCAAACTAAGCCCAAAGCAGGCAGAAGCAAGAAAATTATATGGAGTACAGCAACAACAAATAAAATTGAGAATAGAAAAACAAAAGAGAAAATAAATGAAAATAAAAGTTGATCGTTTAAAGAATATTGGCAAAAATGTAGCTAGAATGATCAAAATAAAAAGTGAGAGGACCCAAATTACTAAAATCAGGAATGAAGAAGGGATATTACTACCAACCCCGAAGAAGTAAAAAGGCTTACAAGGGAATACTGTGAACGATTTTACGCCAACAAATTGGATAACCTACACAAAACTGACAAATTCTAAGAAAGACACAAAATACCAAAATTGACCTAAGAGCAAATAGAAAATCTAAATAGACCTATAATAAGTAAAGAGATTAAATTATTAATTTAAAAAAAAAAAAAGTTTCCCAAAAAGAAAAGCTCAGGCCAAGATGGTAAATTGTAACACAGATTTAAGGAAGAGCCATTCACAAACTCATCCAAGAAATAGAAGAGGGGGAACACTTCTCATCTCATACTATGAGGCCAATATTATCTTAATACCACAACCAGAAAAAGAAATCCCAAGAAAAGACAACGGGTCCAAATTCCTTATGAATGTATATGCAAAAAGCCTCAATAATCCAGTATATGCAAAAAGCCTCAATAATCCAGCGGCATATTAAAAGGATTATGTATCATGACCAAGTGGGGCTCATCCCAGGAATGCTAGTTTGGTTTAACATATGAAAATGAATCAATGTAATATACTATATTAATAGAATAAAGAACAAAGTATAAAGAACAAAAACCACATGATCGTATCAATAGATGCAGAAAAGCACTTGACAAAGTCCAACACACTTTCAGGATAAAAGCACTCAATAAACTAGAAATAAAAGGGAACTTCCTCAACCTGATAAAGCCATCTACATAAACTCCATAGTTAACATCTTAATAGTGAAAAACTAAATGCTTTCCCTTTAAGATCAGGAAAAAATAAGTAATTTTCAATCTCTCCACTCTTATCCAACATATTACTGGAAGTTCTAGCCAGCCCAAAAAGGCAAGAAAGAAGGAAGGGAATGAGGGAGGGAAGAAAAGAAGAAAAAAAGGATGGGAGAGGGGAAGGAGGGAAGGAGAGAAGAAGGGAAGGAGAGAAGAAGGGAGGGAGGAGAGAAAGAGAGACAGAGAGATGGGGAGAGAAGAAGGAAGGAAGGATGTATGGAAGGATGGACAGACGGATGAGCGGATGGAAGGAAGAAAGAATCCAAATCAGTAAAGAAGAAGTAAAACTACTACCTCCATTCACAGATGATGTGATCTTGTATATAAAAAATACTAAAGAATCCATTAAAAATCTATTAGAAATAATAAATGAGTTCCGCAAGGCTACAGGACATAAGGTCAACAAACACAAATTGATTGTGTTTCTATACTCTAGCATTGAACAATCTAAAAATGAAGTTAAAAAAACAATTTCACTTACCATAGCATTAAAAAAAAATTAAAAACTTAGGTATGGAATAAATTTAACAAATGAAGTACAAGTTTATATACTGAAAATTGAAAAACATTATTGAAAGAAATTAAAGAACTAAGTAAATGAAAAGACATGTCACGTTCATGAATCAGAAGACTTAATATTATTAATATGGAAATACTCCCTCAATTGGTCTACAGAGTCAAAACAGTCCTGTATCAATATTCTAGCTGCCTTTTTGCAGAAATTAACAAGACGATGCTAAAATTCTCATGATAATGCAAGGGACCAGGAATAGCTAAAACCATCTTGGAAAAGAAAAACAAAGTTGGAAGATCACACTTCTCAATTTCAAAACTTAATACAGAGCTACAGTAATCAAAACAATGTGGTGCTGGCATAAGGATAGGCATATAGAGCAAAAGAATAGAATTGAGTCCAGAAATAAACCATTAAATTTATGATCAATTAATTTTTGACAAGGGTGCCAAGACAATCATTCAATGGGAAAAAACTTTTTTCAACAAATGGTGCCAGGACAACTGGATGTCCACATGCAGAAGAATGAAGTTGGACCTGTATTTCACACAATATATAAAAATTAACTCAAAGTAGACCAAAGCTCTAAATGTAAGAACTAGAACTATAAAACTGTTAGAAGAAAGCATAGGAATAAATACCCACAATCTGGGATTAGGCAATGATTTCTTAGTTATGACACCAAAAGCATTCTGTACAAAAGAAAAAATAAATTTAAACTTTTATGCTTCAAGGCACATCATCAAAAAAATTTTTAAAAAACCCACAGAATGGGAGATAATAATTGCAAACAGATATCTAATAAAGGACTTGTATCCAGCATATATAAAGAACTCTCAACAGTAAAAAGACTAATGACCCACTTTGGAAATGAGCAAAGACTCTAGACATTTCTCCAATGAAGATATACAAAATGGCCAATAATTACATGAAAAGATGTTTGACATTATTAGTCATTAGGAAAATGCAAATCAGAATATCATATAATAACAACTATTGGTGAGAATATGAAGAAACCAGAACTCTTGTACATTGCTGGTGGGATTGTAAAATGGTATGGCTAATTTGAAAACAGTTTGGCAGTTCCTCAAAATCTTAAACATAGCGTTACCATATGACCAAGAAGGTGTACTACTAGATATATACTCAAGAGACTTGAGAACATATATCCACCAAAAAACACTTGCATATGAATTTGCATAGCAGCATTACTCATAATAGCCAAAAAGTGGAAACAACCCAAAAGTCCATCAATTGATGAGTAGATAGACAAAATGTGGTATAACTATATAACAAAATTTTATTTGGCCATAAAAAGAAATGATGTACTGATAAATGCTACAACATGGATGAACCTTGAAAACATTATGCTAAGTGAAAGAAACCAGACACAAAGGCCACATATTGCATGATTTCATTGATATGAAACATCCAGAAAATCTATATAGACAGAAAGTAGATTACTGGTTGCTAGGAGATGGAGAGAGGAGGAAAGAGGTAGTGAGTACTAATAAATATGAGTTTTCTTTTTGAGGTGATGAAAATGTTCTGGAATTAAATAGTGGTGACGGTTGCATTGTTTCGTGAATATACTAAAAACCACTGAATTATACACTTTTAAAAGGGTGAATTGCATGGTATGTGAATTATATCTCAAGTCTGTCATTGAAATAAAACAGTCAGATGTCTCAAGGCTTAAGGTTACACAATGAGTCTGTTATAACAGAGACTCGTAAGCAAACGTGTTTGATTCTAAATCCTATTGTCTTAACTATCAACCAAATACTTCTACCTCCTTCTTCCCTCACATTACAGACTTTCAGGACAATGTTATTTACTCCTATGGAGTTCACCAGTGTCAAACACCAAGTCTCTATCGCTGTCCCTAACTTTTCTCCTGAGCTTTGGTTAGTCTCTGTGAACCACTCTGCCTACGTGACCTAGAGATGCCTCAAAATCAACATGCATTAAACCAAATTCGACTTCACCTTCTACAACTTTATCTTCCTTTTATGAATAGCTGTGATTGGTAGTTAGTTATTCCTCATTGGCTGGTATCCTTTCCATTTCTCGGGTCATTTAGAAAGCAAAGATAATTAACACCCCAAGTCCAGCAAATAATCAAGTTTTTTATGCTCAGGTTACCATCTCTGACCATTTTCTTTGGTGATTCTTCACCCAGGTGACAATAATACCAAGAGATTTTTCATTCTCATTCCACTACTATTAAGGCCTTAAATATATACTTAGAATATGGACACAAAAGCAACAAAGGGGGAAAAATAGAGAACCTCTCCAAAAGACGCTAGTGAGCCAGTAACAGAGGGAGGCCCTGACTCAAGTCTTGCCACGAACTGACACCACACATGCGCAACAGGATAAACCTTCCTTCGCGTTGTTCACTTAAAGTCATCCCCAACACTATGACCACTTTGACAGATATACGCAAGATCTGGAAAATCTTAAACTAGTGGTGTCTAACTAGTAGTGTCTAACTGGCTGTGTCCCTAAATTATTCACTAACTATCACGTCCAGGGCAGCTTCTAAAACGTTCCTTCATTGAAAACCCAGTAAAATGTGTTTACTATAAAACTTAAACATACATAAGTAATCTTATGCCAAGACATTAATGTTTTAAAATAGTCATAATTCGACACCCCCAGCACAAAATTTTTATTTATAACCATTTAGTCACTTAGACTAATGAAAATCCTAGTCAAAGAAAAGGTGCAATTAACAAGAAATAATCAAAAACACTGGTATTCCATTTGTCTGATCATCTGAAATAATGTAAATGTGTTTTATTTCCATGTGTGCACTCATCCAAATATTATATGATGTGCTAGGATTACTACACTTATAGAATAAATTAGAAAAGCAACCATTTCTCCAGCACTCACGCAAGCCACATATTTTTAGAATTATGTGGCTAAATACCAAAACTTATGTTCCTCTGATACAAGGATAAGAGAGATAACAGGTAGAATGAAACAGACTCAGGCCTCACTCTTGACACCGCTTTCTTTCCCCCAGCCACGTCTCAGCAGCTCTAAGTGATGGCAAAAGTATGTCCCCGGCCCGAAAGACAGTGCCGAATTATAAAACAAGAAGTAGCATATGCACATTCCGGGCTGCATGGAAAAATGTTAAGGGCACAATTTAGGCCTCTCATTTTAGGTCCACAAAGATGTGCAGAGTTCTTTACAGTCCTGTTCTTGGTAGAATGGGAAAGTCCGTGGCCACAGGGACAAGAGCCCCCACTCCTTCCTGGAGAAGTTCTGCAGACAATGGGCCAAGGAAAACGGCCTGTCCTCACTCTCTCTTCACAAGGCAGTGAGAAGCCCAAGGCAGAAGCACAATGACCTAGAGATGTGACCACACCTCTGATTTAATTTGGGTCCAGGCCAAGCATTGTGCTAGATGCAGTGGTAGAATAAAGACGATTAGAATTGGGTCTCTGCTCTCCAAGTGTGTGCAATTGGTGGCTGACAGAAACACATGTGCCAGCACCTTGAACACAGAGCAGTCTGGAATAGAGGTAAATGCAAACAGCTGTGAGAGTGAAAGGTTGAAAGAGATGTATTCCTACTGGGGATCTGGGAAAGCCTGGTGAGGGAACAGGGTTGGTCAGGCCCTTGGATGAAGAATTAAATTAGGAAAGAAGAGGGTCTTCTCAGCACAAGGGATGGCCCAGAGTCCTTATTTGTCCTTAATTGTAAATGAGGATAATAGTACAGCTAATTCATCGGGTGGTTTTGAGGACTGAATATATGTAAAGTACCTGGCATTAGTAGGCACAATAAAAAGTTATAGCTATTGCCATGGGTAAGGCCAGAAGTACATACTAGAAGGCTTTGCACTCCAGGAAAAAATAACTGTGTCTTCTTGTTGTTGCTTCTATAACTGATCTTGTTTTAAGCCCTCAAATAGGACGAATATCTAAAGTCAAGAGGAAATAGAAATGTTAGTATTTTTCTTTCATGAGAACGTGACTTTTGAAGAACAGAGGTGTGATATGAGCTTCAGAATTAACCTGAAGTCTAGCAATTATGGTGGCAAATCCTTAGTCTTAACTAGAAATGACAAATACAGCTTCACAGCAAGACACGGTTTTTTGGAGTGAAGCAGTGGGCATCCCACACAACCCAGGGCTGAGGCAGCTGGTAGAGCAGTGGTTGCTGCTATGCAATTTTAGATAAAACAATTAACCTCTTCTAACTTAAATATATATCTTCATCTGTAAAATGTAGACAGTGATATCTGTCACTGGGGGTCATTTTGAGAATTAAATGATATCAGACACATAAAGTACTTAGCCTGGTGCCTGGCATTGTACGTGTTTGATAAGTATTAACTCTTTTTATGGTTAGGACAGTAAAGACTGGGACTGGCTGTCTAGCTTCTAACTTAGTAAAGATGAGACTTCCTAGAGGAGGCACAGGGAAAGGAAATAAGGGAGAGGGGAGGAGAAGGAGCCCCATGGAGGATTCAAATGTGGTTTTCCCGCCTGCTCGGAGAGCCTCTGCACTCAAAAAATTAGAATGACCCTAGCTGAACTTCCAGCCTTGAAAGTTTTTAAAAACTATTCTTCTTTTTCAGGATCAATTGTTCAATAGAACTATAAAGCCTGCCCTCAGAAGAGGCTCAGTCCTAAAACCTGCAGGATAATCCATGAAAAGCCAGAATGTGCCATCTCTTTATTGGGAGCAGGAAGCCCCATCCAATCTGGTGTCTGATCGCTGCTGCTTCCTCTATTCCAGAAACCCAGAGAACCTGAAAGCTGAGCTCCAGCTAACATTATTTAAATGAACTGGCTGTTACATGAACCTTAAACCACACGTCATTGGGTTGTGGGGCTGCTCTGGGCCAAGAGACATTAATTCAGAGTCCCCAGCTCACAAATGATCGTGTTCCAAACGTGCATTTGGAAAGCTGTGGTTTGAAAGGCAGAATTCACTTTCCCAAAGAGACGATGTTATAAATGGTGATTAGGGACACAATCCAGCTCACAAAACTCCATGTAACCATAATAGAGCTAAACACTGTACTTTTAGCCAAAAAAAAAAGTAGAGGTCAATAATGTTACAAATGGGATAAACAAAGTTGAGTATCTTTCATATGTCTCGAGTACTAGTTCTTAAGCCAAACCAGATTTAATTAAATGAGGATGAAAAGGTCTATCCAGTGAGGCTGAGGGGCCAGGGAAAAGTGTAGCCAGGAACCCCAGCAGTTTAGAATCAGACCAGCTTGCATGACTTCTGTCAGCGCTGAGAGGCTGGTGTCTGTACCTGAAGGCCAATCGAGCATCCAGAGGAGACTGGGAGGGGCGGTGTAGACTCAAAGGGAATCTGATTAAAAGATTAATCAGTCTTCCCCTGACCTCAAGAATCACTGAAGTGCAGAACTTTTGATGCCTCTTTCACACTGATTCTGAGATCACACAAGCTCTTGGATATTCACAATGCCAAGATGGTTTGAATTAGACATCTTCACCCCCCATTTAGACTGAATCAGCTACTCCCAGCCCTTTCCCAGAGGAAAGACCTCACCAGTTGTCTAGGCTCTCTCCTGCCACTTTACCCCACATGACCAGCCCTGCACCTGGTTGAAGACATTCGGAATCAGCCATTTTAGCTGTAATGCTAAGGATTAAATACACATTTTATTCATAACTATTAACAGAATGTAAGAAAAGAGGAAAGAAAATGAAAAAGAAAGTTACTTTAAAAAGATCATTTGTAAAGCAATAGAGTGGACTTCTGCAAGACCTAACCATTGGGTAGCACCATCAGCCCAAGGAAGTCTGGCCATCCTCAGAAGGACAATAGAGAAAGGGGGAAAATTCATGAGTGACAATCAGGTTGTGGGTAGGAAGCTACTCTGCAATAAGTAATTTAATATATCCAAGACAAGCCTGTGGAGCATGCACTCTAGATTAACTCGCATATGCGTAAATGTAATAACTAATCACCTTAAAATTACCAAAGTCTCAAAAGTTTATTCAAATTGGTTTACATCCCTTGCCCATTTTCTATTGATTTATACTCTTTTAAAATTAATTCCTAACAGTTCTGGTTTTTTTTGAGAATCGATCTTGACAACTAGATATTTGCAAATATGTTTTTTTGTCCATGGATTGCTTCTTTTTAATGGTAAATTTTTGTTGTATAGAAATTTTAAATTTTAACATTAACCGACTTATTAATCTTTTACTTCATGATCTGTTCCTTTTGAGTCTCGTTTAATATATTTTTTACTATCTTGAGATGATAAAGATATTCTTTTAAATTGTCTTATTAAAGTTTTGCTTTTGAAACCACTCATTTTGTCTTGGTATGGCATAATTTTTTTTTCAGATGGATAAGCCAACTACTCAATAGTCCATCCTTTCCTCTCTTAAAATGATTTTCTGGTGAGTGCATGTGACCATTTGGCATCTTTCCTTTCTGTTCCATGCGTCTATTTCTCTATTTCTGCACCAAATCCCATACTTAATTGTCTAGCTATTCTTGACTCCACTTTGTTTTTCAAACACCTCTAGGACATTAGTTCATTTCTTCCATTTGGTCATTACGGTCACCTCAGGGATCTAGACCAGATGACAGGAGGATGCAGAGACTACTGCTAACAGGAATACAGTTCATCTATTCCAGGATTTATGACAAAGGCAACTACCACCCATCTGATTTGGGAAATAAAGTTGCTAATTAAATAACTGTGGTTGGGTGAACTACTCCAGAAAGCAGTGGTTGACCTACTGGGAAATGAGATACTGGTTCTGGCCACCCGAAATGTGGTCACAAAAGGAGCCAGGTATGAGAGAAAACTAGAGTAGAATAAATCCATCATTACTGGTGGGGGAAAAATGGACTTTTTCAGTTTTATTCTCTTATAATTGTTGAGTTGAAGCCAGAAGGAAGATGTTTACATGTGTTTCCAGTGAAATATTCATGGACATTTCTGGAGTCGGTCAATCAGGGAGGAGTCTTATATCAGGGAGCCAGAACTTATAAAATAACCATGGACCAGAATTTTATAGGAAAAGGAAATTCTGGTTTTTTTTTTTTTTTTGGAGGGGGGAGAGGGGCTGACAAAAGAATCCAGAAAAATTTGAAGACATCTTGAGCTAGACAGAAAGCATGGTCTTTGTCACATGGAGACAGGACAGAAGCTGGCAACACATCCAAATTAACTCATTATCTTTGTTCCCCCAAATCTGTTGCTCTTTCGATATTCCCAGTCTCAGGGATGGCAGCACCCTCTGCCCGCATGCCAAGCTGCTCCAACTACATGGCTGGGCACCGTCCTTGAAGATCAGTTAAGTCTCAGAGATTCTATCACCTCCAGCCACACCTCTCCATCTCCCCTCCACCTCATCTCTGTGTATAATCACATGCACCAGCAAGGCCACTGCCATATTTAGCTAGAACTACAGCAAAGCTTCCTAACTGGTCCCCCTGTCTTGGGTCACAGTTGAGCCTCCCTTAAGGTAAATCTAGTAATATCATTTTCTTGCTAAACACTCTGGAATAACTTCTCATTTTCTTTGGGCTACACTCCAAACTGTTTGATATGATTTACATAGACCTTCCTGATCTGACCCCCGATGGCTCTTGCAGCCACTTTCTTGATCAGTAAAGAGTCCAGACCATACATTCAGTCTTCTCTGGGCTTGAATTCCCACTGCATCACCTACTAGCTTTGGAAGTTGGACAAACTTCCGTATCTGTCTGTGCTTCGGTGTTCTCATGGGTAAAATGGAGATGGTAACACCAGCTACCTCACGGGGTTGTTATGAGGACTGAATGCATTCACACGAGGAACAGGAAGCGCTTACCGCAATATGCGTTGGATGTTTGTCTCTGGGCCCCACTGGAATGTAAGCTCCACAATGGCAGGGAGGTGTCCATCTGTTGGTCAGTCTCCACTGGCAGCTCCTTGTAGATGCTGAGAAATATGAGCCATCACAAAGTAGAATAGAGAAGCCATATTTGTAAGTCAGACTGTCTAACTGTATGTTCCCTCTTTGGCTACTGGCCTAAATTAACACCCACGTATTACTAAAGGGTTGCCCAAGTGTTCCAGCTTGTTCCCAGCCATGAGTCCAGGCATGAGGCTCACTGGAAGGAGCCTGTCCCCTGAAGTGGAGGGGACAAAGGCAAGTTGTGAGTCATTTCCCAGGGTCAAGTTCATGTTCCAGAAGCGGCACAGGGGCAAGGAGGGTCTGTGTTCTCTCTCCACAGGGGAGTTTCTCTCCTTTGTCGTCTTTGGAGGGACCAGTTTGCCTTTATCAGGGAGCTGTCCAACGTGGGCAAAACTGTGGATAACTGAGGGGAGAGAGGGCAGTGGGCCCCGAGAAAGGAATGCGACTGAGGACGCAACAGAGGTTCAGTCTCCCCGCCTTTGGACAACCACCTGAACTCTTAGCTTCTGAGCGCCAGCTGAGAAAAAAACGGTCACTCTTCCTCGCTCCCTCTCTCATCTCCATTTCTCA
>NW_011888828.1:1613633-1629021 GCF_000151845.1 Pteropus vampyrus
GGCAAGGGATTGTCCCTGGCAGCGGTGGGTGTGGGCAAAGGCCAATCGGGGCACAGGAATATGAGCTGGGGCTTGGAGGATGGATGAAATATGGCCACCTGGTGATAAACTCTAGATGGAGGGGACAGCAGACCAAATTGCTTAGAGGTGAAAAAAAAATGTTGGGGGGTGATCATGGGGAAAGGCAGGCACGGATATCCACTATGACTCTCAGAAATCCGGGGTTCATGAAAGTTTGTAGTGAATGATAAGGGAGAGTGGGCCTTATGGGCCACACTACGTATTTGAGGTTTATTCTCTAAAATGAGGAAGCCATAAGGAAACTCCTTGGCTTCCTTGCCCATTCCAAACCCAGTCATCCAAGGAAGGCTGTGGATGGAGACCTGCACACCAGGAGGGGCGGAAGACTGGCAGAGTCGCTGTTGCTGCTGCTATTTGCTCTTCCTTGAGGCTGACATCACTCGCTGCCCTCACAAAGCAAGGTCCCTCTGTTAACTCCATCCTAGGAGGGACTCACGGCTTTTCCTTTAATCCCCTATAACAAAGTTTTGTGATCCAGAGACCAACAGCCAAGGTTTCACCTGGGAGCCAATTAGAAATGCAGGGTCTCAGTCCGCACCCCAGCCCTATTGAATTAAAATCTGCATTTCAAGCAGACTCCTGAGCAATGGCAAAATGATTGGCTTTTAGCTTTCAAATGGCCAAATATAATGGATTAGCAGTGATCGAGAGAAGGCAGCAGGTGGGTTTTCTGTAGATCATCCAAAAAGCACTGCCTGGGGATGGTCTCTGTGCTCTCCAGCTCAGTCTGCAAGGTCATGGCCAGATTTCCCCTTCCCTGGAGTCAGGCTTTAAATTAAATTAACTGGACACAAAAATGCTCCAAATGAGTAGAGTCTCTGGTCAGCTGTCTCTAAAACTTTGAACTCATTGGTATCATTTAAGATATCAGCAAAACATAGTTTTTAGGAGTTCTTGGATTTACACATCTTATTGCAGAAGCCAGGGTGACACTGCCTATTGGTAGGCCACTCTCTACCACCTCAACTGAATGGAGCCTCACCTGGTTCTCAAATATTTATTAATAGTGACCTGATTACTGTTTTGTTTGGCGTGTGTGTTTGTGTGTCTGTGTGTTTTAATTCCATAAGCAAACATTTTATTAGGGTTTTCATCCTAAGTTATAGCAGTACTAGGAAACATTGCTATTTTTCATGGTTTGGGTCTCTCATGTAACGCAATGAAATACAAGCTAAGAAAACAAGGAAATTTTGAGGGCTCTGTTTATGTTTTTCAGATGTCTCAAACAAGGCTTTCTGTGGATGATGAGTGCAATTAAGCGATTAGCTTTCTTTTTATCACTGTTATACTAAAAATTAGATTTCCATCTCAATAGTTTTAGAAATTAAATGAAGTCATCATTTTATTTATAAATTTCCCAGGATAGAGAAAGTGGGTTAGCATATCCATCATGCACATAGGTAGTATAGACCAAAACCACAGCTCTTTGCGATCCCACAAAGTTGGATTTAACGAGCTTCTAGAAAATCATTCTTGTCTCCTAAGATCAGCTTCCAACTCAGAGACTAATAGCCATGTAATTTTATGCAGGTTAATTACCTGATTTGAACTTCAGTGTCTTCGTTTGATAAATAAAGGGTTTCAGTACATCTCTGATACCTTCCATCTCAAAGAAGCTGAACTCAAGCAGGAAAATTTACTCTGTAGGCTCATTTCTGCACATTCTCCGGCAGGGGGCACCCCTGGGATTTGGATGGGGCCCTTTTCTGAGGCACTTTGCTGCTCTTCATAGCTCTGTAGAAATGCGAGTAAAGGGGTGGAACCCAAACCACATACCCTTGAAAGATCAGTCTTCGGGCAGAGTATTACCCTGCAGTGTTTTCTGACTGGTACTCTAAATGCATAACAGTCATAAGTGGAAATTTTAAAAGATTTTGTGACAGTGCTCTACTGAGGATGTAAGATAATGCTAACCAATATTTATTAAGTAATTGATTGTCAGTATTCATAATTTCCTCCTCTTCCCTAATCTTGACCCTGGACCACTTTTCCTCTAGGCCAGTGGTTCTCTTAAATCTTGGTTGCATCTTAAAATCACATGGGTCAGGAACTTTAGAAATTACTGATGCCTAGATCCCCTCCTAGAAATCTATCGGTTTGCTAGGGTTGCCATAGCAAAATGCCAGAGCTTGAAAGGCTTCAAAGACAGAATTTTTTTTCTCATCGTTCTGGCGGCTACAAGTCCAAAATCAGGGTGTCAGCGATTTTTGTGGGTTTTTTTTTTGAGGCCTCTCTTTTTGACTTGTAGATGTCCACCTTCTCACTGTGTCTTCACATCATCTTCCTCTGTGTGAGTTTGAGTCCTAATCGTCTCCTCTTATACAGACACCAGTCAGATTGAATTAGGGCCCACCCAAATGACCTCATTTTACCTTAATTACCTTTTTAAAGTCCCTATCTCCAAATACAGTCCCATTCTGAGGCACTGAGGGTTAGAACTTCGACATATGAATTTGGAGTTGGGAGGACAAAATCCAGCCCATAATACCTGGCAGTGCTGTTTTTAATTAATATAGCATCGAATTGATCATTTAATTAATTTAATTGGTCTCGGGTATTGCGATTTTTAAAAGCTCCCCGGTGATTTTAACTTACATCCAAGGTCAAGAACCACTGCTCTAGGCTTTCTTCAAGGCCACTTCTACTATAGGAAGTTAAAACAGATGACATCCTACCTTAGTGATTTTCTCTACCATTGTGCAAAACTAAGAGTCCAACTAAGAACTTAAACAGTCGGCCATCATCCGAATGTGTGTGTCTATCTAAGATAATTCTTAGCCCTCATCTGTCTTCTCAGAATGAAAACAGTTGATACAACTCACTCAGGAGTTTTCTGTAGCCCCATGGATAATATTCTCTTCATAGGCACCATCTGTAGGATATCCTTTTACTTGAGAATATTAGAAATTAGTTAAAATGACCAATATTTTACTATTTTGACTTTCAGAAATGGCGATTTTATATGATTCAAACTAACAATTGTGATTATTATTCCTCATGTAGGGACAAATAAAATAACATACATGCTTTGCAGTTTTAAAGCAATCCCGTGAGGTACAAAGGGATTGTTATTTTAAATTTGCAAATGAGGAAACTGAGGCTCATAGGCCATAAGTGACTTTAGAAAGCCTATATGGCGATGAAGTGGCAGATCAAGACTGGAACCTGGGTCTTTCCAGGGCCCGCTTAACTTTCAAGGACAAGGCATAGGCCAGAACCACATGGAAGCTAAGAGCTGAGAGAATTGGTTTTGCCGATAAACTCAGGCACCTCCACTCAGGGGAAAGAGAGAAACCAAGAAAAACAGGTAAGCTTTAAAAACCCTACATTCGAAACTCCAGTTGTTTCCTACGAGCCCAGCTTATTTTTTTGCTAAATGTGCAAAGAATGAGACCATTTTCAGATGAACTCGTTTGCTGGTTCCAGCCTGCAGCAAGAGAGGATGTACAAGGTACACCAGAGCCACGAATCCATGCACGTGGAGATGATGTTGATTTTCCTTTCCACCCTGATCATCGCCCAGGTAGTGCTGGTGCAGTGGAGACAGAGGCATGGCCGGTCCTACAATGTGAGTCACCCTGGTGGCCGCAGGAAGCCTGTGCCTCTTGCTGCCACATCCTTCCTTTTTCACCCCTTTGAAGGAGATGGTTTGATTTAAGTCAGTGGTTCTCAACTGGGTGCTCTTTTACCCCCAGGAAACATTTGGCAACATCTGGAAACAATTTTTATTCTCATACCTTACTGGGAGGAGAGAGGGATTGGGACGTGTTACAGGCATCTAGAGGGCAGAGGCCAGGCATGGTGCTTGCTCAACACACACAGGACACCCCCTCGCAACAAAAACGTCATCTGTGCCACAGTTGAGAAGCCCTGGTTTAAGTAAGCCAATTTTCCTTTTGTGCATGAATAACTTCTGCCAGTGGCCCAGGGAAGTTTAGACATAGCAGAAACAAAAGTCTGAGGCTGTCTAACTTTGTTTCATTAACAATGAACTGTCTTAGAACTGATGGTTTGCATATCCATGGAGGCATGTTAACGCAAACACTGCACTGACTCAGCCACACAGAGTAGCACCCCAGTTTCATAGCCCACCCCCATCCGACCATGTCCACTAGAACTCTGCCATCTCATGACCTCACAGTTATCCCCTGGGCCTTGCTGGACCTGAGATCTTGCATTTACAATATTTAGATCAGGGGTTCTCAAATCTTAGGGTGCATCAGACTCACCTGGAGGGCTTGTTAAATCAGATTCTCAGGTCCCACTCCCAGAGTTTCTGATTCGATAGGGGCCCGATAATTTGCATGTCTAACGAGTCCCCAGGTGGTGCTGATGCTACTGGTCCTGGGACCACATATTGATAACCAGTGGTTTAGACTCGTTGCAAAGGGAAAAGGTCCCCAATTAACACTCTATATGGTTCTGGGTCTCAGACTGGTCATTGCGTAAGAAGACTTGCCCATGACATATGAAGTGCTAGCTTAGACCAGTATTTAATTTTCTTTTTACCCGTCATAAAAATTATTTTCTAGATAGCACAGGGCCTAAGGGAATTCTTTTGAGTTCTGTATAATACTTAAGTTTAGCCAATTTTGAACTTTTTACTTAAAAAGAAGAATCTTGTTTTTTGTTTTTAAGCAAATGCATCAATTTGCTGCCATATCACTATTTTCCTGTCAATTAAAATAAACGCACTAAACACTTTCCTTATCTGTAAAATAGCATAGACTTTCTAGAGAAACTTACTTATTACATAAAAATATAGACATGTTAAAAGTAAAGGTTTGAAGAAAGATGTGTCATGCTAACACTAATCAAAAGAAAGCTATATTTCAGACAAAGCAGACTTTAAAACAAGGAAAATTATCAGGGATAAAGAGGAGAATTACATAATGATAAAAGGGTCAGTTATTCAAGAAGACATAACAATTCTTAATCTATATGTGCCTAACAACAGTGCATCAAAATATACGAGGCAAAAACGGATAGAACTGCAAAGAGAAATTGACAAACGTGCCATTGTATTTGGAGATTGCAATGGCTTCTTTCATTAGTTGGTCGGTCGAGCAAGCAGAAAATCGTGAGAATGTGGTTGGCCAACTTTAATTGAATTTCATAGAATAATTCACCCAACAGCAGCAGCATATACATTCTTCTCAAGCTTACATGGAACATTAACCAATATAGACTACATTCTGGGCTATAAAACACACCAAAACAAATTTAAAAGAATAGAAATCATACGACGTACAGTCGACCCTTGAACAAACAGGTTTGAACTGCATGGGTCCACAGATTATACATAGATTTTTAAAATTAAATATATCTCAGCCCTCTGCATCCCTGGGTTTCACATCTGTGGATTCAGTCAACTATAGATCAAAAACAGCATCTTCGGTCCTCAGTTCAGAACCTGCTTGTTTTGGGGGGCCGACTTAAGTTATCCACAGATTTTCAACTGCATGGGAAGGAATTGATATCTCTAACCCACACATTGTTCAAGGTCAACTGTCTACTCTCACATTCTAAAAATTAAACTAGAAATCAATAACAGAAAGCTGCAAAAATCTCAAAAACACTAAATAACATGAGTCAAAGAAGAGGACTCAAGAGAAATTTAAAAATAATTTGAACTAAATGAAAATACAATATATCAAAATATGTGGGATGCAGCAAAAGCAGTACTTAGAGGAAAATTTATAGCATTGAATGTGTACATTAGAAAAGAAGAAAGATCTAAAATCAGTAATCTAAGCATCTACCCTAGGAAACTACAGGAAGAAGAATAAGCTATGCAACAATGGTAAAATTAATAATAATAATAATAATGGCAGAAATCAATTAAATTAAAAAGAAAATCAATATGAAACTCAGTGAAACCAAAATCTGGTTCTTTGAAAAGATTAATAAATTTAATAACCCTTTAGCTAAGAAAAATAAGATTGAGAACACAAATTACTGATATCGGAAAAGAAAAAGGGGTTATCATTACTGATCACATGGACATAAAAAGAAAATAAAAGAAATTATGAATGATTCAATGCCCACAGATTTGGATAACTTAGATAAAATAGGGTAATTCCTTGAAAGACACAAACTATATCAAATCTCACACAAGGAGAAACAGATATCGATAGGCCTACATCTATTTTTAAAAACTGAATCAATAATTTATAACCTTCCAAAAAAAGAAAGCACCAAGCCCAGATAGTTTCACTGTGAATTCTACATTTAAGGAAGGAATTATACTATTTCTCTACAATCTCTTCTAGAAAGTAGAAGCAGAGGGAACACATCAGAATGCATTCTTTGCCACTAGCATTATGCTAATACCAGAACCAGATGAAGACATTACAAGAAAGAGAAACTACAGACCAATGTCACTCATGAACATAAATGTAAAAATTCTCAACAAAATGTTAGCAACTCAAATTAAAAAATGTATAAAAAGTATTATACACCATGACCAAGTGGGATTTATTCCAGGTATGTAAGATTGGTTCAACAACTAAAATTCAATTGATGTAATCAAGCACACCAAGAGGCTCAAGAAGAAAAATCATGTGATCATATTAATAGATGTAGAAAAAGCATTTGACAAGGTCCAACATCTATTCATATAAAAACTCTCAGCACACTATAAATAGAGGGGAACTTCCTCAACTTGATAAAGAATATCTACAAAAATCCTATGGCTAACATTATACTTAATGGTGAAAAAATCAACAGTCTGAATTGATTGGAAGATAGAAATATGGACCAAGTGAATTTCTAAGAATCCTTCATATGCCAAGATTCTATAATTTTACATGTTCAATTTATGTCCACGCTTTCCTTCATTGCCTTTGTAGTGATAACAGCAATATTTTCTGGAGTCATTTATGATCATTTCCTGCTTACCTCTAGCATCTCTTCTCTCTACCCCCTCCCGTACAAATACACACAGACACACATACAATAGTTTGCGATTTGCAATGCAAAGGAAATCAGCATCACATACATAACTTCCTTCCTTCCTTCCTTCCTTCCTCCTTCCCTCCCTCCCTCCCTCTCTCCCTTCCTTTCTTATTGCAGGACCCATTCATCATCCTATACAAAGAGACAAATTAAAAGATATCTTTTTTTTTTTTTAATGAATCTGTCTATGGCCATGCCACCCTGAATATGCCCGATCTCGGAAGCTAAGCAGGGTCAGGCCTGGTTAGTACTTGAATGGGAGACCACCTAGGAATACCAGGTGCTTGTAGGCTTGAAAATAAATAAATAAATAAGATACCTTTTTTTAATTGATTTGCAATTCTTTTCAGATTCATTTCTGCATGGCTACAAGAAAAAAAACATGGTACTGTTGGGCAGCATTCGATTCATCAGGATATTCCTCCTGCATGATATAGGACGCGGATGATGTGACCCAGGTGCCCTTCGCCAGTCATGTAGGTGTGTTTCATACACCCAGATGCCCAGGTGGTGACCCCTCTGGCATGATTAATGTGTCCCAGCTGCCAGGCTTCCTCCATTGCATGCATGCACCTCAATTTCACATATTTCCTTTGTTTATTTATGAGGCACAGTATACCTACATTTCATATGTGGCAGTTACTATTAAAAATGAAAAGTTTTAACTGCTCTGGAAATTGATAATCTTTTAAATTACAATGAAATGTAACCTTCATTTCAAAATGACTTTTCATACAATTATTGAATTCATAATGAAAATTTCTGCCCTTTCCCCTTGAGTGTTGAGAAATATGGGTCTGGGCTTACACTTTGAAGATAGAAGAAATTAAGAGATTTCTTCTATCTTCAAAGAAATTAAATATTTGTGTATATAATACATTATAATGATATTTTTGCTTTCCTTTTATTTCTGATCTCCAAGGCCTATTTTTAAGAAGCAGCAGGTCTATATATTTGAACATTGTTATTCACTGTTAATTAAATCCAGCCATCAAGTAAGAAAAATTTGAAATCTTCTAGAAATGGGTTGTATTTATAAATGCATACAGAGAGAACTAGTTTTATAAAAAAGATAGTCCAATAGTTGATTCAAACTATCATAGATTATAACTCCACCGATTTGAGGAAATGGATTAGCCTTATAAATTTTGGCTTATAACCTAAAGCATTAAATGTAAGAGCACGGTAGTTTCACTAAATTAAAATAAACTGGCTCTTAACTTTTTATTTTAAAAACTTCAGCATTCTTATGGGGGAAATAAAAAGACGAATCAAATATTTAAAACAGTAAGATGAAAAATGCAAATGACAGGTGATCTAATTCTGAAAATGGAGATTGTGTCCATTTCCTTCTTTAATATCAGAAGTAATGAACTAAAAAAATGTCAAAATCTATAATATATCATAGATAACTATTTCCATATTCAGCAAAAGGAAATGAATGGCCAAAATACTGATGAGATTTTTTTAAGGAGCCGCACTCTTTTATGATTAAAAGTAGAGGGTCAAAGTTACTAAAGCTGAGTGCTAAAGGGAGCATCTCCTGAGTCTGGTTACCCAGCATACGGTTTCTGGTCTTCATGAAAACTCTCCTACTTCCTTAAGGAAAGCCAGTTTTTCCTATTCGGATATATATATATCCGATAAATATATATATATATATTTATCTTAGTTTCAAAAATAAAGGTGAAAACCCAGTCATTAGCTTTGACCATTCCCCACAAAGTAGGATAGAAAGGTAAAGCAATTATCTGACTAATTCAGGCTAAAGAATATCTACTCTTCCTTGAAAGTACTGCCTGGAATTCAAAAGCAAAAACGTAGGTTTTAGGGCATTTTTTACTGAACCCTCTAGATAGTTCTCAGATTCGCTCCATGTGTACTTTTGTTCGAATGCATGTGTATAATAAGAACAGCAGTTCTCTCTGAAAGAAGACTTAGAGCAGCTCTGAGAAGATTTCAGATCCAGGTCATTTATGGGGATGGAGCAATAAAAAGAGAATGAAAAGAAAAATGCTATCAGTTTTTTTAAGACTCAGATGTCAAATATGTGACATGCATGTTCTAACAACTCTTTCCACATCACTAGCAGACATAATTAAATGATCATGATACTCTTTACCATGAAACCAAGGACTCAGGTTTAGAATCCTCCTCAACAGAGCATTGCCAGGTGCCACTACTAAGTCAAGTCCAAGTATAGAGACAAAATCTTTTTGTCATCTGCCTCTTACATTGGTGCTGAGCAAATAATAGGTGGTTAGTCTAAATGTGATAAAACGTAAAAGACCACAGATTATTGTTATGGTTTAAACCTATCTGCTTTCCACAAGAGAGAATAGCTGGTATTATGTCTGACCTAAAGAGAAGTGTCACTATGAGAACTGTATTAAGTCAATGACACACAGCCCACCAATGCAGCCTTGCTTCCTGCCATGTGGGATTGAAGCCAGACAACTTAAAGAATCGTTTTAAAGCTACTTGGATTCAAGTCAGTGATATAAGCCACAAAGGGGTTACATATAGAGGAACAGGAAAGAGTCTGATCCACATCTTAGGGCTGCCTGGAAAAGGCACCAGAAACTAAAGAATAAAGATAAGAAGCAAATGATGGGTTGCAAATCTAATAGTCAAGGGCAAGGTAACCCCACAATTGGGATGTAAGGGTTAAACCCACAGAATGCAATGGACAGCAGGTAGGAGAGGTCCCAGGAGCTGCTCTGACACCACTTCCTCCTTTGTGATCACTGTGCATTTGCATATGTGCCAGTGATCATAACAGCAGCCCCCAGGCTCCACACAGTACAGTACTGTTTACCTAGCACGTTCTCATCCATGATTTCCTTTGATCCCCCCGCCTCAGGCAGCACAAGCAAGCAAGGTGGGCATTGTTATCCCCAATTTTGCAACTTGTCCATAGTCGCATAGCTGTTGAAGCCTAAAGTTGCTTTCATCAGAAATATCCAGAGAAAAGAGGGGACAGAAGCTGGATATTTTGGATTATTTCCTGTTTGAATTTTCAGATAACTGTGCCGATCGCAGTTGGACGGTGAACCAGTTGTACATTACAGACGCGGTAGTGTAAGCGGTTTCCCCAGAGTAGCTTCTGAATTGTTTAATAATGGACATGCTGTTCTGGGCACTGAGTCATTGAAAAAGACTTTCTGTACTTTTCTCTAACAGCTGGTGACTCTGTTGCAGACGTGGACTGTCCCTGTGTATTTCACAATAAAACTTCAGTGGTGGTGGTTTCTGTCTATGTAGGGAATGTTCTCAGTTATCACCAGTTATATCCTCTTCAGAGCTACCCGAAGTCCCCTCTCAGAAAGAACGCACGGTAAGCATTCCATTGGTTCCTTCCCCACCATCCCCTTCGCTATCAACACTAAAAGTATATTTAATTCCTTTTTTTCCGTGTGCCGGAGGAGCATGCTACACTTCTTTTGCCTTCAGTAGCAAAACTAGCTGGAGATTAGCTATACTGCTATCAGTTCACATTCATTATTTAATGGTGATTCAGACATGCCTGTAAAATTTATTATTTTGAATGTTAGCTAGTGAAGGCCAGGAGAAAGAGAAGTGAAACTTATAAGTTTTCCAGAGCACGATTTGCATGTTTATTTTTAACGCAACATTTTTTTATTCCACTGTGAGATGTCATGCACATTCTAAAACTGAGAAAGAGAAGTTCAAACTTCTAACAACTATGTGTAAGGTTTATAGCTGATAAATTATAATGGACAACCTATTACTTTCGTAACAAACAAGGCTTTACTATTCCAGTGATCATTTTAATTACCATTGCCAACCTCCTGACATTTATATAATTCCATATCTTTCACAAATCTTTCCAAAGTGCTTATAACATGCCCACCAAGTTTGCACTTGCTCTCCTTGTTCTTCAGATAAGAATCCAAATCCAGATAAAACTGAAATGGGACAAAAAGAAAACGTACAAGTCTATGGCCATAGCACCCTGAACAAGCCTGATCCCATCTGATCTCGGAAACTAAGCAGGGTTGGGCCTAGTTAGTACTTGGATGGGAGACCACCTAGGAAGACCATAGGCATAAAAAATAAAAAAATAAGGGATGGTAAGCTGACAAGGTCCTTGCAATCTGTGAGGTCAACCAAGGGTTGCCTTGCCTAAAAAAATTTAAAAAATAAATGTATAAAGTGTTTAATAGTAATTAGACAATGTTAAATTTTGATCATCAGAGAATAAATTATAACTCTTGTGACATATTTTTATGATTATGTAGCCATTTAGATATTTGTTCATTCTCTAAAAAAATGGGAGAGATAAAATCAACTTTTTCTTCTAGTATGGAGAAGGAAAAATATGAAGCAAGAGAAATTAGATCTTTAAAGTAATGATAAAGACTGAAATTCAAATGAATGAATTCAGGTTCTGAGTATTTTAATCTAATCCCACTTTGGGAAGAGTTCTGGGGTATTGTTAGGAGACCTTCTAAATGGCCTGTTCGGGGTCTTAGACAGCCTTTGTAGGGCCTAGTTTACCCATCTGTAAATGGACAGCTGGTACCCTTCCTCATTCTCACGAAGTATTATAAGTTATTTAAGACTTGTGAAGCAATCTAAGTTTTGGATGAATTGAAATGTACTTGTTTTCATCTCCTGGATATAATTATATTGTATTTTAGTGACATCGGATCCCTTTTCCACTGTATAATGAATTACCCCAGCTAAACGTACTATTTTTATACATATCAGCTCATTGAATGAAGAGGAACTTCACTATAGGAAATACCCAAATACTACCTCGTCCGACTCTTGGTTCATGCATC
Organism: Pteropus vampyrus; assembly: GCF_000151845.1. Lineage (NCBI taxonomy): Eukaryota > Metazoa > Chordata > Mammalia > Chiroptera > Pteropodidae > Pteropus > Pteropus vampyrus. The sequence goes on from NW_011888828.1 coordinate 1,625,480, forward strand.
TCAGAGTCCATGCCCTCTGCTTCTCATGCCCATGGTGCACCCATTACAGCTTCTCCTTGCCTGCACAGCTCTGATTTCTGGCTGGCATAGTCTGAGAGCCAAGATGCTCCACTAACATTTTAAGCAGACCCAGCTGACATTTGAAGAGAAACAATGGGAGAAGCTAATTAGGGTCCCTTTTCTTCTAGAAAAGCAGTCAGGATAAAGAAACTCCTATTGATGAGAGGTAGTAGGCCCTAAGGATTTTTATGGATTTGATTAATCATATTATAGGCACATCACTTCCTAGCCATTTTCCATTTGGAAGTGGAGGACTTCATTACAAGTCGAGAAAGCCAGTCAAACAAATCCTCACAGTACAGAAGGCAAATCCAAGAGAGGCGGTCCCCAGTGCCAGTGCAGTTTGAAAACCAACTAACTGTTCCTCCCCCGAGTACAGCACGCCCCAGCCGGGGGACAGTTGGAGAGAAGTCGGGTTCCTCTTGACTACAGTCAGGTTGTCTGCCAAGCAATGTTCAGGTTCAGAAACAGGCCACACGTAGCCACAGAGAGCTGGGTCTGATCACATCAGCTCCAGCCCAAGGCCAAGCTGTCCTTTGTGGACGCCACTCTGAGGCACAAACACAATTTCTCTTCCAGCTTATCTGCTTTCCCATGCAATCAGATCAGCAAGGGGAGTCTGGACTCTAGCGCTCTAGAAACATGTACCACCCCCCATAAGCAGGAAGGTTTAGGGGGCGAGATTTGGAAAATCTAACACATCCATAACAATAATATGACATATTGAGCATTTAATGTGCCAAGTCTATTAAACATTAATTCACATAATCCTCAGAACTATTTTAGGAGCTGATGTTATCACTCTCACTTTATTATAAATGAGCAATTATAGGAAGAAATGCAAAGTAGGTTGGCCAGGGTCCCATAGGCAGTAAGCGGCAGAGCCCAGAATCAAACCAAAGACATGCAAAGCCCTGCTCCCAACAGCATGCTGTGGCTTAATTACATCAGCAAACCCCATTTGCAAGGAAACCTTACATTTAGAAAAGTTGTTAGTCAGGAACACCTCTGATGCCGGCACCACCTTGAGAAGGGCCCCTCAGGCAGAGAGAGGGTACATGGACTATACGCAGAATACATGGACTATACGCAGAATGCAGGGAACTCCACTCTGGTGCTGGCTGGAGTGCGGGGTGAAGAGGAAGATCCTCTCACCTTTCTCATCATCACCTCTCTGCTGAGACACAAACTTCCACGTCCATCTGGCTGCACTGAGCAAAGATCCAAACTGGTCAGCACCGGCAAATCAAAAGGACCAACCCAACGATCCAAGGAGTCACTGTGGAGAAAGGCCCCAAAAGCCGTCCCTGGTCCCCTTTAGGGATGACACTGCCTCACAGCCACTTGAGCCACCTTGTGCAGCCCAGTGAGTTTCTGGCTCCATGCAACCCACCCGCGACTCGTTGCTGACCCCTCCCACGGGCAGGAGTACACCTGGAGGAAGAGGTGTCACCCAACAGCCCTTGTGTGTGAGTTGCTTGAAGTGGGGAAAGCATTTCTCCAGAGAAATGATGTAAATGACAACTCATTTCTCAGGCTAACCCACAAACCCCATTTGAACCATAATGTTTGAGAAGGTCCACTCTGACTGGAATTTGGTGAAACAGAGTATCTTTTAAAATAACACTGAAACATTACACCAGGAATACCATAGACCTTAAGCATTTGGTGCAATGGCTCCAACAGGGAGGAAGCCTGGGAAGGGGACAGGGTGGGGACAAGTCTCTGGAGTGAGACCCTGAATGAAATTTTGTATGGAAGGCAGGAGAGGGGCTTTAGGAGGATGGGAAAAGAAAGGGCTTAGGGGCAAACTGAGCCTCCTGCCATTGTTTGCCCTTGAGAACACTCCAGCCAGCCAGCCCCATATTGTCTCCGGATACTAAGGATAGCCGCCCAGCTGCTCCTTCTCCTTCCACTACCTCTTCCTGTTCCAGTAGGCAGGGATTTGTACTGTGACACAGCAGGAATAGAAATGGCTCCAGCTCTTTGCACATCCTCCCAGGCAGGAAGCAACCACATGGCCCTTTCTGTGGTTTTTTTCTAAGGGCTTCTACCGCCAGGGATGAGAGGAACAAACAGGGTACAGGGGTCCCCTCTAGATCATCTCTACTCTCACCCTCGACCTCATCCTCTCACTTCTCCACTGAGGCCCTGTGGGAAGAAGGAAAGGCCTTAGGATGGTCATGGGAAGAAGGAAAGGCCTTAGGATGGTCATGGTGAGTGTGACGCACAAAAGACTCATCCGTGTGGCAGAGGAAAACAAGGCTGAAGCTCTCTTGCAATTTTATCCCATGGCTGAGGAAGGGGCGCTTCAATGGAGAGGAAACGGGATGAAGGCCGAGGGTCCCTGCGTTGGGCCTGGGGGCCGGCAGGAGCAGGAAGGAAGAAACTCCTGGGGGAGGTGGTCTCCCCTCTTGACTTCTCTTCCCGGCTTTGCTGGCCTCCAAGGTGCTCCTGCCCAAAGCACCCTGGAGACAAATGAGAAAAGGGAAGGAGGAGGGGGACAGGATCCCAGGTGGAGTAACCATTCCCGAAGGCCGTTTTCACATGAGGAACACAGATAAATCTACAACGAATTTATACACGCATAAACATAGAAACACACGTACATGATAGTACTATTCACATACTGCTTGTTGATAGTATATTAAAACTCTAGATTACTACTGAGTTTAGCTGATATAATATACTTATGTTCTGTATATTACATAGAAAATAGAATTTTAGAAACTAAAACCTGCCTTATGACAATGTTTGAAGAAGATAAAATACTTTGTAATATATCATGCTCTGTGTTTCTCCCCATTTTTCACTCCAAAGATTGGTCTACAAATGGTTTCTTCTAATCTACAAAGTCAGCTATGCACTTGGTGTCGTGGGTTACTCGGTTATCATATTTACAATGTGTGGACTACATTTATTTTTCAAATAAGTATCTCCAATGAAGATATTAATATCTCTAAGCATTTGCTTATAAGGTTAACTCGGTCGAGTTCTCTGTATCTGCAAGCCACACCTGGCCCTGCCGTTTTCCGTGCATATACTGCTCACAGCAGATTTCACTAGCGCAGTAGATGTCACTGGAGAAAACCACAAGAAAAGAGAGAACCCTACAGAATAAAACTTTTTCAAAAAATTATCAGCTTTAATGCAATAAATGACTCTCTGGCAACATTTCTGAAAAACAGATTTCCCAATACGTTTTTAGATTTCCATGGAAATTAGGGAAATTCTTCATTCCAGATTATATCTATCATAAATGAAAAATACATGTAGTACAGCATTTTAAATTTAACTACGTGAATTCCAAAGTAAAGGTCCATTATCATCAATTGCTTTGTGATTTGTTTATCATTTTTTCAAAAAACTAAGTTGGAAAATCTGGTTATTAAACATATTAACTTTCAATTTATAATAGCTTTGAAAATATAAATTAATTTCAAAGGGCCAATAGCAACTTTTTCCTTCTCCCTACTTAAATA
>NW_011888828.1:1629071-1631463 GCF_000151845.1 Pteropus vampyrus
GGAGGGGGACAGGATCCCAGGTGGAGTAACCATTCCCGAAGGCCGTTTTCACATGAGGAACACAGATAAATCTACAACGAATTTATACACGCATAAACATAGAAACACACGTACATGATAGTACTATTCACATACTGCTTGTTGATAGTATATTAAAACTCTAGATTACTACTGAGTTTAGCTGATATAATATACTTATGTTCTGTATATTACATAGAAAATAGAATTTTAGAAACTAAAACCTGCCTTATGACAATGTTTGAAGAAGATAAAATACTTTGTAATATATCATGCTCTGTGTTTCTCCCCATTTTTCACTCCAAAGATTGGTCTACAAATGGTTTCTTCTAATCTACAAAGTCAGCTATGCACTTGGTGTCGTGGGTTACTCGGTTATCATATTTACAATGTGTGGACTACATTTATTTTTCAAATAAGTATCTCCAATGAAGATATTAATATCTCTAAGCATTTGCTTATAAGGTTAACTCGGTCGAGTTCTCTGTATCTGCAAGCCACACCTGGCCCTGCCGTTTTCCGTGCATATACTGCTCACAGCAGATTTCACTAGCGCAGTAGATGTCACTGGAGAAAACCACAAGAAAAGAGAGAACCCTACAGAATAAAACTTTTTCAAAAAATTATCAGCTTTAATGCAATAAATGACTCTCTGGCAACATTTCTGAAAAACAGATTTCCCAATACGTTTTTAGATTTCCATGGAAATTAGGGAAATTCTTCATTCCAGATTATATCTATCATAAATGAAAAATACATGTAGTACAGCATTTTAAATTTAACTACGTGAATTCCAAAGTAAAGGTCCATTATCATCAATTGCTTTGTGATTTGTTTATCATTTTTTCAAAAAACTAAGTTGGAAAATCTGGTTATTAAACATATTAACTTTCAATTTATAATAGCTTTGAAAATATAAATTAATTTCAAAGGGCCAATAGCAACTTTTTCCTTCTCCCTACTTAAATACCAAAGACCTGAGTAAATTCAGTCAATTTCTTTCCTTTTTGTTCAAAAAAGTGATTAAGATATGTTAGTTAGTAAAAGATGATACTCGCGCAAAAGAATGATTTCAGGATAGTTAATTTGTTTCCTACATTTAAGTTTACTAAGATGCTTCTTGTTTATTTGCTTTTTTAAAACATCCCTCTTTACTCCACCTAGAAAAAGAATATTCCAAAGAAAATTATACAGTTTAATAATCCACATGAATCAGTACTATTAGACTACTAAGAAGATATCAATGCATGTAACAACTTTTATGACAAAATGAATACTTTTCATTTTCTGATTCTCTTATAGGTGTATGAAAACTAGCACGTTTTATGCATCTTTTATTATAAGTACATTAAAGCTAGCATACTTTCTTTATGGATATATTCCTTTTTCCCAATGAAAATATGATATACATTTTGTTGTTTAGTTTTTTACCTTGGATTTATATGTTTATTAATTTTTTTAAAAAATATGTTTGTTTAGGGTACAAAGAAATACTATCATTTACTACAGCCTCAGGCATTAAAGCTAAAGCATTTCAAAAACAGCTAAGAAAAAACTAGATGTGATATTCAGAGACAACGGCAAAGCGCTAAATAAATGTCATAGCCATGGCAAAACTTTCTTTTAAAACAGGAAACATATTAAACTTCATCAAAATTAAATATAGCATTATTATGAATATTGGCTTTATACATCATGCAAGACTTTGCTGTCACTGAAATGTATTATTCTAAGTAGAATGCCAAGTGTGACAAAATCTGCTTGTGTGCCCTCAAAAAATATATGTAAGCTTTAAAGAGAAACTATACTTGACCTGCAAATTTAAAAGATCACCATTAAAAGTAGCCCTACATTTGTGGTAAAGTAATTCTTCCTGAACCACAATTTTCTCTTCCACAAAATTCTGGTGTCATTTCCTTCTATATATCTTCTTCCTTAAAACCTCTAGAGCGATGCTATCCAACACAACACCTGCCAGCTCATGTGACCGTTGAGCACTTAAAATATGAAGGAAGATGTACTACAAGTGTAACATACACACTGGATTTCAAGGACAGTATGGAAAAATAATTTTTATATTGGCTACATGTTGAAATGATGATAGTATTTTGGATGTACTGGTGAAATTATTTCACTTGTTTCTTTTTACCTTTTTAATACGGCTACTAGAAAAGTTTTAACTTTCTATGTATGTCCAATCTATATCCACTGAACAACACTGTTCTAGAGTTTTGTTTCTGGTACACATGAAATCCCTTTGACTGGGGATAGTTGGAGAAGGAGGAAACTGAGGGCACAGAAATTGAAAGAGAGATAAAAAGATAACAGAACAAGAAAATCTTGGGAGAAATGAAGGAAATCAGGATAGTGATAT
>NW_011888828.1:1631513-1641959 GCF_000151845.1 Pteropus vampyrus
AGAAACTATACTTGACCTGCAAATTTAAAAGATCACCATTAAAAGTAGCCCTACATTTGTGGTAAAGTAATTCTTCCTGAACCACAATTTTCTCTTCCACAAAATTCTGGTGTCATTTCCTTCTATATATCTTCTTCCTTAAAACCTCTAGAGCGATGCTATCCAACACAATACCTGCCAGCTCATGTGACCGTTGAGCACTTAAAATATGAAGGAAGATGTACTACAAGTGTAACATACACACTGGATTTCAAGGACAGTATGGAAAAATAATTTTTATATTGGCTACATGTTGAAATGATGATAGTATTTTGGATGTACTGATGAAATTATTTCACTTGTTTCTTTTTACCTTTTTAATACGGCTACTAGAAAAGTTTTAACTTTCTATGTATGTCCAATCTATATCCACTGAACAACACTGTTCTAGAGTTTTGTTTCTGGTACACATGAAATCCCTTTGACTGGGGATAGTTGGAGAAGGAGGAAACTGAGGGCACAGAAATTGAAAGAGAGATAAAAAGATAACAGAACAAGAAAATCTTGGGAGAAATGAAGGAAATCAGGATAGTGATATCCACGACTCAGAACTAAGCTCTCATTAGGAAGATGGTCGTTGAGACGTGGGGTGGGCGAGGTCCTTGCCAGCAGAGCTGAGGCTGAGCATCCGACCTGTGTTCTGTGAAAGGGAATTTAAGACACACCACATAACTATGGAACGCAGCTCAAATAAAAATTCCCCAGAATCTCTCTCCCACTGAAGTTACTCTAAATCTCTGGGACCATAACAGAAATCAAAAGGCAGAGATTGGCAACTTTTAACTTGTAAAATAAGGAAGGCAATGGGATGGAGCTGGCCCTGGTGGGGAAGGCTCTTCCTGAAGCCACAGCACAATCTCATTTTATAAGCATTTCATGAAACTCAGAGCAGGAGCTCCTGCCATTATCTGACAGGAAAGGAATAGAAAGTAACTGTACAGCTCTGTTATGGCTGGTTTAAGACATAGGTAGACACTGATTTCTTTTTTTAAGCATACTGTCTGTATTACTTCTAGTGAACATAATAATATTTATAAGGACTTTTATTAAATCACTTGAAACTACCATTGTCCCAAACTATTATGAGATTTTCGGACCCTTCACCATGACTTCTCCTACAACGAGGCATACCAAGGACTCAACCTTTCAGATGGGGAAGGAGTTATTTTTTCACTATTAAGTGTTGTCGATCATCATTGTATTAAGATTCTTTTCTGTGGAACCATGAGTTTGTTACTATACTCTTTATCAATAAGATTATAAATACATGCTCCCTTGGACGTGGAGGGAAGATAATCTTCACTTCTCCCCACCGTCCTGGTTCTCAAATATACCCATGCAGATCTTGAAAGGATGGAAGCCTCCACCTGTGTTGGAATTCCCAATTCACATCACCACAAGATCTGTACCCTCTAAGTCTACAAAGTTCCCTGCCCTTCTATTTCCTTTTCAAATTAACAGAGCACAAAAATACCCAGAAGAAGGTTCTGGAGACAGACTACCCAACCCCTCTCTCCTCCCCACTCCCTCCCTGACTCAGTCAGGCCCATTGCTAATTACTGAGACTGTTGACTGATATAGCAAACTAAATGTGCAATGATTAAGATTCAGAAATTAAATTAGGTGATAATTATTCACTTTTTAAAGAGATCTTTCTCATAAAAGAAAAAGAGGGATTATCATAGAAAATCATTATATTTGAAATATGATCCAACTTGCAAAAAATTTTTATTAATACATGACAACTACAGCACGGTAGCAAAAGGCCTCAAAATTTGAGATTGATTCTTGTATCTATTTCAAATATTTTCAGGTAAGATAAAGAATGTGAAAGCTTTCTGTAAAATCTTAGCTCTATAGCAGGATTCTTAACCCTAGCTGTTCTAGTCACCTTAGGAGCTCCTAAAAAACACTGTCGTGCAGACCCACCCCAGGCCACTTAAATTAGAGCCCTTGAAGGTGTACTCATGTGTCAATATAGTTTTAAACCTCCCCGAGTGATTCTAATCTATATTTAGGGCTAAGAACTATTGCTCAATTTAAAAAGTTTAAGGTGTCAGCTGCCCATTGGGATACATTGGAGTCTGGAGAGAGTCCCAAAATATTGCTTGCTGCACAGGCCCCATCCCCAGAGAGTCTAATGTAATTGGCCTTGGGTACAGCCAGAAGATGGAGATTTTTACAAACTGCCCAGGTCTTTCCATGCTCAGGCCAGCCTGAGAACCATCAGGTAGAGTTTGCTTGCCTAAGAGCTGTGGTCCTAAGAAGCATTTGAAGACTCTCTCAAGAATTACTTTCCACTTAGCACTGAGTGGTAAAATTTGGGGGAAATTTAGAGAATTTAAAATTATTTTATTAATAAAAAGTAAAGCTACTCAAACCAGTGGGATAAAAGAACACCCCCAGGTCCTGTTAGATACATGGCAGGGAACATCTTCCCAGCTGTAGCCCTCCCTAGCCACATTCTTACTTCCTTACACTGTTGTTTTCAGTGGGATCAAGGCTAGAGAGTCCATGGATTTTGACATTGTGTCCTTGTTCTACGGTCTCTACTATGGCATAACAGGGAGAGACTTTGCAGAGATCTGTTCTGATTACATGGCTCTACTGTAGGGGTAAGTGTCGCTTTTATTTTTATTCTTTGTAACCATTTATGGTACGTGGAGAAATGGTCTCATACCACATTTGTACCCATCTTCAGAAATAGATAAATCTTTTTTTTTTTTTTTGTTCTCTAAGCCCAATTGCTCCTCGGATTCTCCTTGCATCAAAAATTGTCTTTGCTAATTAATTAGAAAATGCATTTCTTATTTATATAAAGTGGTTGGGAAATAGGCATCCTTTAATCCATTAATTATTTGGAAGTAACCATATCTAGCATACTCCAATTGTCAACATTTCAAAGATTAGTAAAAATTAAACAATAATAAAATGTTTATCTCTGCCTAATGCAAACAAAAGTCATATTTGATGCACATGAAACACTTTAAAATCAATCAGTACCTCAGAGTAATACCCATTGTAAAAATTAGTTATTATTGTATAGCATTTGAAGTAGAAGATATAAAAAGTGTGCTAAATGTATTCTGACTATATATTATTCCCTGGAATTAGAGGAAAAACTAATAGTTTTTTTAAACTCTCTTTAAAAAATAAAAACTCAGGATGAACATACTTTCTGGTTAGATGCATTCCAGATTCAGATATTAGGAACATTCATCTGTGTCCGACACACGCACATCTCTTAAACACTTTCAAGCCAAGGGCTCCAGGGATGACCTAGTAGTTTCAGGAATTCAGCATCTCTGTCCTCCACTAGTCTCTTGGTACATAGCCAGATATGAAATGGAAAAACTAGTGTGAGTAGCAAGAGTGAACTTCTGGACTGTTTTTCTCTGTCTTCATTTATGGGGCAGGACTGAGTGGACATGACCTTGATATTATCTCTACCCCATCTGCTTTTCCCCATCTCCATAGGCTCTAGCTCACTCTTTTCCTAGAGCCTGGAATCCAGCTTCTGTAGTGAAACACTGGCACAAGATACTTTTTAGAATTCCTCTGCCATGTGTATCTATGTGACAGCTGCCTTTCTTATAAGATTTAAAGTGAACGAAGGAGGGAACTTTTTCGCTCCCGGTTCCTCCAACAAAAACAGAAACCATACCCTCTTAAAAAATTCCCAAAGCCTCTTGTGCTATTTATGGACAAGAGAGGAAGAGAAGGGTTGTATGTACTCTTTTCTCCAGTGGACCAGGAAGAAGAAGTTGGCAAGACAACCAAGCCTTTAAGCACCAACTTTCTGGAAACTTCTCATCTAATCTCACCCATCCTCTGTCATCACTTCAACTACCAAACAGATAAAATCCACTGCCTCAAGCCATTGGCACAGCCACCAGTGTGACCTGAACTGATGGTGCATGCGTCTGTGTGTGTGTGCGTGTGTGTGTGTGTGTGTGTGTGTGTGTGTGTGTGTGTATGCACATACATACTATAACTATGTGGGGATTAAAATATATAGAGGTGCCTGGGTTGACTCCAGAGCTATGAAACAGAATCTCCAGGAAAATAGAAGGAAGAGTCAGGCTCTGAGTACGTTTTAAAAGCTTCCCATGTAATTCTGAACTACAGCCCCAGATAAAAACTGTTCGTCATGAAGGATTCCTTAGTGGAGAGGTTAGACTGCAGGTTATAATTAGCAATGTACTTTGGGTCCATTTGGAACTCAGCAGGGGTTTGCCTGAAAACCTTACCCCCACTGTAGCATTGTTCTAGGGCGTGTGCTCACCTTTCCAGTGGTGCTCTGTGCATTCCCCTCGACAGTTCTACAATGTCGGCGGGATGTACACAAGAAGTTTGTCAGGCAGTATCTGTGCCGTCTGTGGGCAGAAGACCATTGTGGAGCTCAATGAACAAGGGCTCGTTGAAAACACATACCAGCTTTCATGCAGTCATGTGCATCCTTTCCATGGGAAACCATCTGGTCTTCACGAAGCCAATGTTGGGAGGCAAATATCAAATAATCCGTGTTGGGCATGGAGCTGGCAGGTTAGGGAAGACCGCCCGCCACCTCCCCCCGTTCCTCTCTTTCTCCTGTCCCCCACTCCTGTGCCTTGCTCAGTTCCCAGGCCTTTATCCTCCTGCCCATTTTTCTTTTTGAGACTTTCTCATCATCCCTGCGAAATAATGAACTGCTTGCTGATTAAAGTAATCTCCTCTTCCAATAATTTCCTTTTTTAAAAAGGAATCTCAATGCCACACAGACAGGAAGCCTGCAGCACCTGTGCAGGATGCTGGCCGGTAAAGCTGACAAAGCCTTAAATGAACAGGAAGCCAAGAAGGATCAGGGAGAAAGGGGGTTGGAGGTGAGAAAAAATGAAGTTTTGGGTGTAGGGAGGAGCTCAGAACTACCCAGGTGAAGCCCCATGTCTGAATCTCACAGGACCAAGAATGACAAAGTGAGCTTTGCCTGGAAATAATCCTAGGAATCTGCTTGTATCAACAGTGGTGATGGGGACAACCAAGTATTGGCTTTGGTCTTGAAAAGAGGTTTATGCCACAGGCAGCAGGGCACTCTAGATTACAAAAGAAAAAGAGAGAGAAAGAGAGAAAAGGACCTAATGTGAGCACTCAGTTTGTGGACCATTTGGGATCTTTAGGTGTTAGGGACCAGGCAAGTTTGGGCCTGGAAACCAGAATTCTCTGGGAACTCCAGAAACCACTGAGGGAAACCTCAATGTGCACAAAGATGCCAGGATCAAGAGCCCTGAGCAAGGCAGACTGTGCTGCCTGAGCACGTACCTCCAGACACTAAAGCTATGTTTGGGCTGGCTAACAACCAGTATTTTAATTCTTTTCTAAATATATATTTCAAAAGGCATCATTTACCTTTATTTTATAGTATAATGCCAATTTTATAGCCTTGTTATCCAGTCAGTCAATTCAAAGCCATGGCATTTTGAGATGGTTAAAGCACCTGTCTCTTGCCTCTGTAGCCCACCTAACTCAGTAATACTCTAAACATGCAGTGCCTGTGATTCAATTCTGTTTAATCGAGACAGATTCCATTTATTCAACGTGAGTAAAAACTGAACCAAATGTATCTGAAATATACTAGGAGTCTTTACTCCAACATTTAAGCCTGAACTGTTTAAGATAAGAAGCACAGAGAGAGCCTGTATGGAATCCTAGGGTAGTATTTTCAGTACTACCATAAAACTATGATAGTTTTCCCAAAAAGCTATCATGCTTAGTAGATATAGTCCAAGTCTGGCTCTCGTTTTAAATATGATTTACTTTTCAAATGTTGGAACAGAGCCCCATCTGCCATTTGCAAGTGGAAATATTTTGTCTCTCCACCTTTAAAAGCCCTTAGGGATTGTTGTACATGTGTGCATATGTAATCCAAAATGTAGTTATCTTTAATTTGCTTTGCAGGGAGTATTATTAATGGCCCATTTTAGCATGAGTCATATTAGCAAGGAGCAGACCATCATGAGCCCTATTAACAAGGCAGGGGCAGAGATCTGAGTATTACTCTATGGCTATTCTGCTAGTGTGTAGAGGCTTTTCAGCATGGAGATTTTGAAGGTGAAAGAGAATATTAAAGAGGAAATGGACATTTCAATGCTGGCTCCATGACCTCTGAAATCTATACCTATCTGGATGGTGGGGCCGTACTCCAGGCCTTTTGAATAAAGAGCCACATGGGCTTTGGTTCAAAATCTTTTGTGATAATATACCACTTTATGTTAACCCAAGCATATTGCAAAAGTAACCCCAATTCCAAGAACATAAAATAGTGGAACTCCTAGTTACACACAGATTTAATATTGAGGAACTGTTCACATGGCCTTGTATACACCTCACCACCCTCCATTTGTTAGGGAGGGGACGTCTACATCGTTGCTGTTCCCATGAGTATGTAGCAAGCCAGCCAAAAAATCATGTGATCTTGACCCAGAAGGCCACAGTGGGATCAACGACTGCAGAAATAAATAAATAAATAGGATGGGTCTCATTATAGTTTTGAGTGATTCTTTCAAATATTTGTTCAGGACACGGGCACTTAGGCGCTGCCTAAGGCGCTGAGGACAGAGATGAATGAGACGGCCCCACAGGTAGCACATGGTCCAGGAGAGACGTGTAAGGACAGAGAAACCCATGATACAGTGTGATACATACTCTAACAAGATTAGGTCCCTGGCACTTAGGGACTTAGAGACATAGGGTTCACTCTCAGCTTTGGGGGCAAAAGGTCAAACTTTCTGGACAAAGGGATGTATACAAATGAATTTGTAAACGCCTAAGTTTACATGCTATTAAAAATAACTGACTCCTTATCAGTAATACAAAAAAAGTGGAGAAAAAACTTAAGAAGCTAATATAAATATTTGTGAGCTTATGACCACAAATAATTTAAACTCGTCTAAGTGCCTAAGTCTGACTGCGGAGTAGGTAATGAGTAATACACAAAAGTATGAAACACTATGGTAAATGTATGAGAAATGAACAATAAGTAAGCAGGGAAATAGAATGGTACATTAATTAAGATACTACTGTAAAAAAGCACTTTCATTCACATTCTTTATCTAATTCTTGCAAGAATCAAGTGAGGCAAAAAGCTAAGTAAACGCCTCGGGGTCACAAAGCTATTGTAGCTCTGACTCCAGGCTCACCGTCCTCAGGGTACCACTGTCCTATAGAATCTCCCTAAAAAAGTGACGCACACGATCCAGTCAAGACTGACGGCTGTTTCCACGCCCCCCGCTCTGCTCCACATTCCCATCATGTCCTCACAAGGCAGACCTTGCCTTGTACTGTCTACGAGCCTCCCTAACAAAATGTCTAAGCTTTCGTGAATTCTGCATCCGAGGTTGGTGTATTGTTGGTAAAAAGCAGACTTGCCCTTACTGCGAAGAGAAAGTCTATTTGAAGAGGATGATCAGTAACCCGTATCCTTTTTTTAAAAAGCTACAAAATATCATCTTAAGTGATGCATTCTTCAGTCTAAGCTTTCATTACCTTCATTATAGTTGCAGCAGAAAATTTTCTGTTTTCCCTAAGCACCTATTCCAAACGACTCACTGGTCTCTTTTCTCCGCTATGCCTATGTTACTATTCTGGTTAGGAATCTAAATGACAAAAAAGACACACTCTACTCTTTATATTCCATATGTTCCACTATAAGGGCTTTAGTGGAAATGTGATGACATTGCAAAAGACAGGGTTATATAGAGAAGGTTATATAAAGAAGGGTTATATAGATGATAGATGAATGATAGGTAATGGGTGAATGAGATATGTGAGTGGGTAGATAAATAGATTGGAATTGACATTTTAAAAGTCCCAAATGTGAACTAAAGTACAAAAAAGTATTTTGAAGGTGTACAAATGTTATTATTTCCAGAAATTAGTAAGATTTTCCTCTTGAATTTTAGCTTTTTAAATTCCTTACCATGCTTCATCTTTTCTTAGGTTAAACTCTAGTGACAATAATATTGGAAGGAAATGAAGACCTACAGACTTGGTCAGCTTAGGGCAGCAACTAAGACTTCAACAGACAGCAGGGACCCCCCACTGAATAGCCCCAAACCCCATTAAGAAAGGTAATGGCCCCATCCAGAGTTGACTAGAAAGACAATCTTTAATCTCCCTGGCCCAACACCATCATATATCTCTTCCAGGGGGATAAATGGGATCGAAACATAGCCCCCTTAAGCAAAAGAACATTGAGAGATTGGCATCCCCCTGCCAAGTACTCTCCCTTCTCATAAGAGATAGCCTTTCTGTGCTTTCTGAGTACCAATTACCTAAATTGTACAGTGTTACATCTCCCTTTCTTCCTGTTCCCCCCTTCTCTTTACCAACCTTAAACATACAGTTTTGGCAGTGGCTATTGGCAGCAACACCCCCATCTCTGAGGACTGCAAATTTTAGCCGAGAACACATGCACATTTCAAGTAGGGCAGAGGAGGGGGCAGCATCAATGGGTCTGTGGGTCACAGAGCCATGCCCTAGCAACAGAGAGCACCCTCTGCAGCCACCAGCTCCATCTACAGCAGGGGTCCCCAACCCCTGGACCGTGGACCAGTACCCTGTTAGGAACTGGGCCACACAGCAGGAGGTGAGCGAAGCTTCATCTGTATTTGCAGCGGCTCCCCAGCGCTAGCTTCACCGCCTCAGCTCCACCTCAGAACATCACGCATCAGATTCTCATAGGAGCAACGGTCGCTGGTGCCGAAAGTTTGAGGACCGCTGATCTACAGGCCTTCTCAGTGAGTCACTGTAATTCAAGCACCACCAAAGCTAAAGGCATCAGATGCTCCTTCCCCCTTTCTTTTCATCCACTCTCCCTGAATTTCCCTTCTAATACGAGGAGACTGAGTCCAGAACCACTTTTGGTTATAACTTCTAAAACTATAGTATGCATATCTTTGTTATAAAATTGGTGATAATATGATCATAAATGTCACCTTAAATGATCATTTAAATGACAAAGGACAATTGGTTTCTTTATATAATTGGTCTCAAGAGAATAAACTTTTTAATATTACATGTACTCTTTTTATTGAGACTCAGTAGAGGAAAAGCTGCATGTGGAAATTCTGCCTCCATATATGTAACATTGTTATCAGAGATACTATGTATTAAGTCCCCTTAGCAGAAGTTATCAAAGATACCAGGAAAAGGTGTATCTTCTTTATGAAGACATGTTTTTCTTAATAAAAAATGAGTTCCCTCTGATTAGCTGACTGTAGGAAAGCCCAGAGCTGTTTTTGCTCAGTTACAGTACCTTCCATTATCCTTGGCTTTCCAATGCAGTCATTCCCCTCCGCCTCTTTCTTTTAGCATATGATCCTTGCCTTTTTTTCTTGTTTTGTAGTTTGGGATTTTATTGTAAACTATTTCAATTTATTTTTGGAAATTAGGAGTAGTGTTAATAATGATAACCAAACACTATAAAAATCATATAAGGGGCTTTTCAATGAGCACATAAAATTAAAAGAAAGGAAATACCCACTTTTGAAATTGCTTATTATATATGCAAATGTTATTCATGAATATCTCTGCTACTTGTCTGTGTAGAGAGCAACCTCCTTAACTGAGATTTAGCTGGGAGCGCACACACATTTTGTATGGACAAATCCTGGACTGGCTTCGTTATCTGGTAGCTTAGCAACCCATGGTGATGGGAATAGTTCAAGGCATTCACTCTTCACTAGGGCTGGAATAGTACAGCAGATTTACCCCAGAAAACATGTATTGCCTGTTGAAATATTTTTAAATCCTTGATCCTATATTTACTATTGTTTTTTTTTTTAATTTTAGAGATGATCCCAAAAGTTTAAGAGAACTGAATAAAATTTGGTGGTCTACATAAGGCAATTTGTCTATATAGAAATTGAAAAGCTGAATGAACAAATGAAGCGTGCTTTGCATCTTTCCCATTATGATTGTTTTCTAATCCATGCATGTGATGTATTTGTTACAACTCCCCGAGGATGTTCCACCTCTAATTTGGCTGATAATGATCTCATCTGTAAAATGTTTCAGAGGTTTGCAAAATATTTCTCACTTAGAACATTTGGGCATAAGTAATACCTTCTGCTCAGCTCAACATCTTCAAAGAAGTAGGCACAGTTGTTAAGTAATCTGTGGTTCAAGGGTATGGTCTTTTTTGCTCTTTGTGCATGTGACCACATGGCAGCTTTGGCACCTTGAAGCCCTTCTGTGTAGAGGGGGTTACTCCCGAAACCTGTAGCACTAGGTGCCACAGGCCACTCAGTGAATGGGCCAGAGCTCTGCCAGGTTTCCTGGGCTTGTGAAATGTACTCAACTCATCCAAGGGCTGCACTAAAATAGGATTATTCTCTTCTTTTGTGCCACTCTGTTCACACACTCACACAC
>NW_011888828.1:1642989-1667744 GCF_000151845.1 Pteropus vampyrus
TGGAGAGCTAGATACTAGTTACTGGTAGTTATCTGAAGGTGAAGAGATAAGAGCTGATTATTATTTTCTTTTATATGTTATCTCTTTTCTAGAGTGAACATGTTTAACTAGTGAACATCAATTAACTAGGAAGCTATTTCCATGCTGTTTCAACAACTGAAATCAGTCTACAGATCAAGTCCATATTAAATGTGTCTAGTTCTCGTGACGATTAACATTGTGCTTAATGTAGGACCTAGAGAAGCAAAAGGCCCATTATTGTGGTTGGTGTCTGTGGCATCTCGAGTTTCCTTCTCCTGAGCTTTTCTATTTTTTTCTTAGGCTGACGACTGTTTCCTCTATAACACTCCCCCAGGAGTTTGTGTGAGAGAGAAGAAACACTATGTGAGTGT
Organism: Pteropus vampyrus; assembly: GCF_000151845.1. Lineage (NCBI taxonomy): Eukaryota > Metazoa > Chordata > Mammalia > Chiroptera > Pteropodidae > Pteropus > Pteropus vampyrus. The sequence continues at coordinate 1,643,382 of NW_011888828.1, forward strand.
CCCAAGGACTAAAGCCTGTTACACACTCAATGAACTTATTTCTTTGGGATATTTTTCCATGAACGACAGGGTCCCTTATATCCCCGCTAATACCCAAAACAGAAAAATATCCGTTTGCAAATTATACACAAAAGGAGACAAATCACTTCTTGAAAAATAATAGTAACAGCTAACATCGAGTACAGGCATCCCTGTCACCCCATGCGAGCACCCCGTCATTCTCACAGGCGTGGTCCTCATGCTCTCCTCGCCCCTCCAGAGGGAAGGGTAACCACGGGACATACGCTCAGTAGTTTATCTACATTACTGAACATTCTTATCTACATCATACCCTATGATCTTGATATGATTGTCCCTATTTTAAGGACAGGAAAATACTTTGAGTCAGGTTAAGGAACTTGCCTAACGATACACATCTACTTACCCGGGTCTTTCTGACTCCAGAGACCAGTTAACCACACAAACCCAGTTCCGGCTGAGACTCAAGCAGGGTCAGAGGGAGTTCACGTCCTTTCACATGTGGTTCCCAGCTTAAGGAGAAAGTTGCACCGAATCAGTAAAACAGCTCTTAGGTTTTAAATTTAAGGCATTTATTGCATTCGATGTACTGTATTATTAAATCTAGATTATAAAAATTAACATATGCAAGTAGTATCTATTTTTTTCATTGCTATGTGTCAAATATTTTGATCACTGTGAGGAACCTCTAGCTTTATACTTGTTTAAAAATCTAGCTCACATGTATTAATACACATTTTCAGAAGAAACGAAATCTTTTTTAGAATCAGAAACGAGATTTTTCAAAGAAAAAAAGCACCATGATGTAGGGGAGACAGACGAGAAGGCAGGAACTAAAAGCCAGAGTTACTGGATACTAATTAGAATTTCACATGCAGTTAATGGCTGGAGGGAGACCAGAGCCAGGGACATGAAAGGCTTCAAATTCTCCTAAACCGAATATTTACTGCACTAGTTTGACTTTCATGGAAAGTCATAATCTACTGTATCTTCTTATACACCTTCTCTTAAGTGATTATGGCTAGAGAACACTATCGAATACACAGACCGACAGACCAGTTCGCAAAACACCCTCCAGGCATTTTGTACCTTGTGAAGTTTGGTGGGGACACACTTTTTTCTAGGAATGGCAACAAGTTTAAGTGACCCAGACATTTTGTCTTATTGACCATGAGAGCAGTCACACAGGGAGACAGCTAGGTGGTACAGAGACTGACCTCTATACACAGATGGGTCTGTGAGCAGAAAGCTGACTGACACATTCATTCGAAAGCTTCTGTTCATCTGTGCTGTTTCCTAGTGAACTAAGCTAACTGCTGCAGATAATTCAAATATTAACAATGGACTTAGATCCTGATCATCTCCTAGGATAAAGAAAAACCCCAAATCATTTTTTCCCCCAATCTGATAGCAGTTTTTATAAGACAGCACTCTAGATAAAATTTGCACATTTTAGTAGTTTTAGTAAAACAAGTCCTCAAATGACAGCACATTCATGCGGTTTCCATACAATTGTGGCACAGTGGACTGAAATACAACTACTGATACAAAGACCACCAGCAGACCAAGACTGGCCTTTAATGAAGAAACTTAGGACTTTATTGCAGTTCTCAAATTTAACCAAAACCCCTCCTGCTGAGCTTCGTCGGTGGGCCACTCCAGGTAGGTCTTGGTGTTCATCATCTTCCGTAGCTTACAGAAACGCTGGGGAATCGTCTTTTTCTCAATAGGCTCCAGAAGAATGAGAATGGCAGCATCGTTGTTCTCATCAAAGAGACGAAAATGGGAGAAGTCCAGTTCATACTTGCACCACTCACTCTTCACAAAGTTTTCAGAAAGCACAAAGACAGTTTTGTGGCTCTTTTCGATGGAGTCAATGATATTGTCAATAATCCACTTGCCAGGAACGAAGTCTCGCTTGTGAAGACACAGCTTGAAGGGAGGGTCGAAGTGCTCCAGCTCCTGGACCATCAGGTTCTCCACCCAGTGGGAATCCCGTTCACTGTAAGACACGAAGGCGTCATAACAGATGTCCCTGTGGGGAGCTTTCTTGGGCTTCCTCTTGGCCTGGAGCCAGGCCCACATCATTTTCATGTACCACAATCCATGGAAATGGTGGCACAGAACTACAGTGAGCAGGATAAACAGGAAAAGGGCACAGCACAAAGCAGACACTAGAGCTGTTCTGTGGCACTCAGAAATGGAGAGGTGAGTGTCCTGAACACGGTGGCCCCGCACGTGGGACGGAGAGTCACAGAGGTAGTTTCCCGGCCAGTCGATCAGGATCTGGGCCAGTGCCTGCTGCTCCTGCATGAAACGCAGGAATTCACAGGAGCAAATGAAATTGTTGCCCCCAGCTTCCAAAGTCTTCAGTTTTTTAAAAGAATCGAGCTGCTCCTGAGAGAAAGTATTTATTGTATTTCCGCTGATTCTCATGACTAGTAACATGGGTAAGAAGGAGGCATCTGGTAGAGTCTTCAACTTATTTTTGGAAATATTAAGTTCTTTGAGATGTGGCATAATCAGAGAAAATGAATCCAGATTGTTATTGCTAATATCTAAAAACTCCAGTGTCTGGGGAATGCAACGGGTTAAACTGTGTATTCTTATATTGGATAAGTTCAAATATTTCATCTTTCCTGGCCACTGACAAGTTTTAGGGATAGGATGAAAATTATTCTTACTGATATCAAGGTTAGTCAGGTTTTTCAGAGTAAGCAAAGTTTCTCCGATTTTTTCTAATGATGTCAAGTGATTTTGCTTTAAAATTAAGGTTTGTAGGGAGGGCCAGGCACGCTCGCAGGCTGAGTTTGTCAAAAAGTTTTCAAACATTAAATTGTCACTGAGATCCAAATATTCTAATGATTTTAAATGTTGTGAAAGGGAACAAGGAACTAGAAAAACCTTACTGCTTTCTATTATGATTCTTTTAACATTTCCTATAAATGAATATAAATTACTCAGATCATAAAATGAGTAAAAATGTGGAATATATAACCTCCGTATTATTAATGTCTCCACTTTACGTAAATCTTTAATTGTATCCCTAACGGATATGTCAAAATCGCCAACTCCATTAAGGGTACAGTCTTCAAACTCCACGTCTAACGCTTCAGAAGCATAAGGCAACAGTTTCACAAGTTCATTAAAACCTCCATCCGTGATTTCCACATTTCTAAATGTAAACTTTTTAATCAGTGTGTTGGTTTTATTGATGGATACTTCTGAAAAATGGAAAGTGTTCAAATGAGTATCTATCAGTTCCAAATATTCCAAGGAACTTAAAACATCTACAAAAATTTTCTGGAGGAAAACAGGCTGCTTAATATGGAGGATCAGACAACTGACATTCTGAATTGACTTCAAACTCTTTGGCTCATACCTCTGAAGATTTGAAGCATCAATCTCAAGTTCCTGAAGAAAAGTTAGCCCAGCAAAATCCTTTTCCTGAATCTCAGTGAAGTAATTATTTCCTACTTTCAAGATTCGCAAATTGGTGAGATGAGAAAAAAGAGATGTTTTCCCAAGTGTTTCGTAAGGATTTCCCAGTAAGTTTAAGAATTTCAAGGAAGAAAGAGGCCTGAACCAGGAGGATGATAAATTATATAAGTGATTATAGGATAAATCCAAGTGTTCGAGACTCCCCAGGGAGAGAAAAGAATCTTCCTGTATTGCGTTAATTCTGTTGGACCCCAGCCTCAGAGCCTGGAGGTTCACACAGCCCAGCAGGTCACTGCTGCTGACATAGGTGATCTTGTTGTTGGATAGGTCAAGGCTTTTCACAGTTGCTGGGAGCCCTGAGGGGATGAAGTTTAAAGATTTGGAGTGGCCATCGCAGACACCATTGGAGTCGCAATTCACAGAAGAAGCCTGGTCAAGGGCCCCTTTCTCCAACAGGCTGATTGCAGCCCCCAAGACCCACACCGTCCATAAAACACGTGGCATTGTCCCGTGATTCAACCTACAAACAAAAGAGGCTCAAATGAGTGATTTTGTTTGACATATATTTTAAGTCCCGTTCTCGAGAAATGTTTTGTAAGTCATAAAACACACACACATACACATGGGAGCTGTGGGGGGCGGGTAGAGGAAGGGAGAAAGGGAGGAAGGGAAGAAGGGAAGAAGGGAGGGAGAAGGAGCAGAGAAGGGAGTGGGGACAGAGAGAGTGCTACCAAGAAATAACCAAGCGAGTGCATGAAGGAGGATAGAAATGAATTCCATAACACATCCTTCAACACTAACACAGATACACTGCCCCTGTGCAATGACTTAAAAGCACAATACAATCTTGGGGTACAGCACAGGACTCAAGCAACATGGGTTGAAAGAATGAGTAAATGAATGAATGGAGGAATGAACAAGCAAGCAGCTTAAGAAAAGGGTCAGGCTTAACCATACGAATTTATAATCACCTATTCCTGTACTTCCAACCTTCCTATATTTAAGCATGCCTCTACCCTGCCTGATGCCCTCTTCGAGTTAGGGATCTCAAAGCCAAACCACAGCTCTCATTGGACAACTGAATGAAGCTCCAGGAGTACATGGTCTTTGACCAAAAGATAAAGGTCCTATGTTTGTTAACTCTGTTTGGCACCTACTCCTAGCAGGCAGGAGGGATGCTGGGAACCCCAGGTAGAGCAAGGTGGTTTGCTGGGCTGAGGGACAATCAGACCATCAGAACCTTTTCTTCCTGCAGAGAAGTAAGGCGCAAAGCAGTGCTTATGTCTGGATGGGCTGTTCAGATGAATGTGGGGAGATAAGACTGCACATTCTCCACAACTGCTAATCCTTTCGACCATGAACTTGACTTTCTCTCTCTCTGCCCACCTTCTGGGTCCTATATCCTTCTTGGGCTCAATTCAGCTTTCTCACTCTTTGCTTCTGATTTTTTCGTCTGTTTGCTCATTGCATTAACTCTACAAAAAAATTCTTAAATTTAACCCCAAGAACAAAACTTTTTATGGGTAAAACTAATTTCCCGCATTCCCAGTTTCCCATAGAATCTGAGGGATTATAAAGGCCTAAACTATACAGTTTACAGGCACAGAAAGTTAAAATATAAATAATGTTATTACATACTTGGTTTGGGAACACAATTGCCATCACAGCCAGGTTTTTTATGGCCACATCAATGCCACTGCTATGCATCCCCTCCAGTCTTTTTTAGAGAAATGAGGTCATACCATGCATATTTTTTCTGGATTTTCATTTCTCATCTAAAAATACAGCTTGACATCTTCCTACATCAGTACATAAAGATATTTCTGATTTTTGCCAATGCTCTACTGCTTTTTATAGAATGGATAAACCATAATTTCATAAACATCATTAGGCAATTTCAGTATAGCTCAAATATCATAGTGTGCACTTACACAGGTCTAGATGCTGTAGCCTACTACACACCTAGGCCATAGGGTGTAGCCTATGGCTCCTAGGCCACAAGCCAGTACAGTACGTTACTGTAGAAAACAACACGAGATTAAATCAAACACAAGAGAAAATGATGTAACCGAGAGAGGCGGTAAACGTGAGATGTATGAGGCTGCCACCAGCGTAACACAGAATGCTATTTTACAGCAAAACTTTTTTTACAAGTCAAAGAGTACGCTCTAAAACAATAAAAAAAAAAAAAAGGACAGTACAGTAAATACATAAACCAGGAACATAGTTTTTTATGATGATCAAGTGTTCTGTACTGTACGTAACTGTATGTGCTATGCTTTTATACAACTGGCAGCACAATAGATTTGTCCGCAAACACGTGAGTGATGTGCTACGCTACGACATTACAACAGCTACGATACCACTAGGTGATAGGAATTTTTCAGCTCCATTATAATCTAACGGGACCACTATCGTTTACGTGGTCCATTGCTGACTGAAATGTGGCACGTGACTAATTATTATTACAGTTATTCAATTACAGGGGCTCCTTATATACTCTGGAAATGGAAGGTATATTTTTTATAAATATCTTCTTCTACCCTCTGGTTTGCCTTTTCACTTTCTTCGTAGAATCTTTTGATGAACAGATGTTCTTAAATTTTCTATTTTGTTTTTTAATAGTGATTTTTATGGCCTTTTAAAAAAATATTTCCTACATTATCATGAAAATATTATGTTTATTATTTTCCAAAATCTTTATTGCTTTGCCTTTCGCTTTTAGGCCTCCAATCTACCTGGGATAAATATGGGAGGTAGCAGACAAGATTCACTTTTTTTCCCAGTATGGATATGCAGTTGACTCAGTACCATTTTGGGGAAACAGTCAACAATATTATCTTTCCACCACCCACATGTCCTTACACGGATGGGTCTGTTTCAGTGCTCTCTATTCTGATCCAATGTCTACTTGCCGATCTGTGTACCGGTAACACGTTATATTAAGTATATCACAACTTAATACCCAGGAGAACAAGTCCTTCCTTCTTATTCTTCTTCAATTGAGTCTTGGTTAGTCTGGGCCCTTTGAATAATCTTATAAATTGCAGAATTAGCTCACTAGTTTCAAAAAAAACCTGATTAACTGGCAATGCTGTGAACCTGCAGATCAATCTGGGAATGACATTGTTACAGTATTGAATCGGCCAATCCTTGAGCATGATGTACCTTTCCACTTATTTCAGTCTTCTTTAATTTACCACAGTAATATCTCATGGTTTTTTGCACAGTGTTCTTGAGTATATTTCGTGAAGTGTATTCCTAGGCACTGGTTACTTTTGATGCTTTGAAAATAATATTATATACTTAAATGTGGCATACACATCTATATGCACAAACAATTAAATTTTAAATATTTACTGTGTCTTGAGAAACATTGCTAAACTTAGTAATTCCAGTTTGTAGATTTTTAAAAATTTTCTCTGTATACAATCATATTACCCAGATAATAACAGTTTTCTTTTTCCAATCCTTGTACCTTTATTTAATTTTCACAATTACTAAATGTTGAATTTATCAAATTCTTTTTTCCTCCTGTATCTATTGAGATAATGACAAATTTCTTCCTTTACCTTATTAATAAACACTGGTGATTAGTCACTTTTAGTGTTAAGGAAATCTTGCATTTTTAGAATAAATCCAAATTAGTTTGGATGTATTATCTCTTTTATATACTCCTGGATTTTATTTACTAATATTTTATCTAGAATTTCTCCATCTACATTCAGAAGTTAAATTGCCCTATTAGTTTCCTTTCCTTTGGTAGAATCACTAATGTCACCTTCTGAGCCTACAGTTTTTGTTGTTATTGTTTGTTCGTTTATCTGGTTTTTTTGAAATACATTAAATTTATTTAACAGCTATGGAATTATTCAGGTTTTTTCTTCTGTCAGTTTTGGTAAATTGTGTTTTTCAAGGAATTAATTTTTTTTAATTTTCAAATTTATTGACATAGTTACTTATAATATCCTCTTATTATTAGAATAAAATTAGAACTAGCATTAACTATTTTAACGTCTCATTTAAGAAATGAAATTGAGAACTCACTATAGGTCCTAACTGGTGCTTTTTTTCTTGATTATCTTGCCAGCGGTTTATCACTTCATTAGCATTTTCAAAAACCAACTTCTTACTTTATAGATCCTCTATTTTCTAATTCCTTAATTTATATTTTTATATTACTATTTCCTTCCTCTTTTCTCTAGATTTCACTGTTCTTACTTTAATTTCTGGAGGTACATGTTTCCCCATTAATTTTCAGCCGTTCTTCATTTCTAATATATCCATTTAAGGTCATAAATTTTCATTTAAGCATTAGCTTAGCTGTACCCTCCATGTCTCTCTTTTCTGTTTTTTCTACACTTTACTCTTTTCAAGTTCCAGTCCAGATATTTTTTTCTGATCTATTTTCTAGTTTATTATTTGTTCTTCCGTTGTGTTTAATCTACTGTTAAATCCACCCACTGCTTTTAAATTTTTTGGTTATTGCAGTTTTCATATTTATAATTTCTATTTGGTTCTTTTTCACATTTGCTGTGTCATTTTTTTACAGTTTCTAATTCTCTGCCAAAACTTTCTATCTTGTCTTTTATCACCTTGAACACAGAAAGCATGCATTGATAAACTGTATAGCACTTTCGAAAGCCCTGAAGGACATGGAATTAAAGATCTCGAGCAGTCATAGATGGGAAAGGTAAGGCTGAACTAGAGGAGAACAAATCCTCACAGAGATTGCAGCACAGCTTTGATTTACCTGGATGGCTCAGACAGTCTAAATCTCTGAAAATGGATTAAGATGATTTCTGGAATGCTAGTGCTCACGGGTACTTGCAGAAGCAAAGGAAAATCTTTCCTAGAAGAAGATAACATCATCCTAGGCCTCACATTTTTTCTACAATTTTTCAAATACAATGTCCAGCATACAATAAAAAACAACCAGATACTAAAGGAAACAAGATAAGTATGAAATGAGCAGAAACAGCAGATAATAGGAACTAACCCATTAAGGCTATATAGATCTAGTATTATACACACCTCTAAAATTGATAGGGTAAAGATGAAATGGTTATTATTGTTTGGTACTATATTTATCCCATTGTCTTTCTGCTTAATCGGTTTTTGAAAAATAATTCTCTTAGGTCTACGGCCATGTCACCATGAACACGCCCGATCCCGTCTGATCTCGGAAGCTAAGCGGGTCAGGCCTGGTTAGTACTTGGATTGGAGACCACCTAGGAAGACCAAGTGCTGTAGGCGTAAAAAATAAAAAATAAGGGATTGGAAGCTGACAAGGTCCTTGCAATCTGTGAGGTCAACCAAGGGTTGCCTCTCCTAAAAAAATAAAATAAAAATCCTCTTAGTATAACTCCACTGGGCAACCAACATTATTTGATTTTCTCCATTTTGTAATGAATAGCAGAAATCTTAAATCTATACCAGTTTTTGGCTAAGATTTAAGGTCAAATACATCTTTTTAAAAGTTTTCCTAGTCTTTTCTCTTTAAAATGTAAAACTTATAAAAGCGGAGATCTTGGGCTATTTCATATAAATATTAAATGGTACCTATAGCATGGTGAGTTTTTAACAATAAGAGTTATTGATGATGTTAAAACTACAGTTAACCATTTGACATTGAAGATCAGAATTCTCTCTCCTTTCCGTTCCCCAATACATTACAGCACAGGCCAGACAACTCCTCGATGTAATACAGTGAGAAGGGGAAAGGCAGTGCTCAAGTTAGACTGCATTGCGGTCATATCTAACGAGGGTTGGGGGTCTGGACAAATTATAAAATCATCTGCTTGAAGAATTCAGAAAGGTGACAGGATAGTGAGGAATTATTTGTCTAAGACCAAGAAGAAGATGGAAGGCTGAGAAATAAGCTGGCATTAGAGGCGACTTATGCTGTGGACATCTGCTGATTTAGAAGAGGGAGGAAGTTGAAACCCGGTGGCCCACAGTGAATCCACAACCCGATATATCCACTTTAGGGCCAGGGCTGTAATACCTGGGTGAAGCAGGAGTGGAGAAGAGACTCATGGCCCAATGCCTGGTAGAGAACTGTAAGTGGACTCTTCATAAAGCCATGTGCAAGGAAAAAAGCCTACCAGAAATCTCCCGTAAGAAACCAGCACCCCTGGCCTGCCACATATGCTGGTGTGGATCCAAATATTAAAAGATATAATAACTAAGAATTTTTCAGAATTGAAGAAAAACATAAGTTCCCAGATTATAACGTATATTGAAACTCAAACAAAAAAGAATAGGATATGCTCACCAAGCTGGAAAACGATGTAACAACATCCTCAAAGGGCTGAGAAAAAATACCTGTCAATCGAAATCGATCATTCAAGAGCAAAGACAACGTAGACATTTTCAGATATTTGAAAACTAAAAGAGAATTTTTATCCAGAGATACTCATTGAAAGAAGTACTCAGAAACATGTTCTGCAGCCGTATGGCAAAAGAACGTGATAAGAGTAGGCTGCAAGAAGAAAAACTGAATTTTAAAAAAATTTAATAATAGATTAAAAAAAAAACCAGCACTCGAAGTCACGCATGGCTTTTCACATGAGAAAAAAAAATAATGTGAATTTTAAGTGATACTGTGGAGAAAAAACAATTCTGACAAGCAAGACTCCTATTTGGAAAGAGTAAAAACAATTTATATTTATTGAAAGATCTTTACGAAGAGGTCATACCGAAGATGCCATGCACAATAAATCATGCTCAATTGCTAAAATCAAAACAAGATATTTAAGGCAGGAAAGGGCACAGGAGAAAGAGGACATACAGAGGGTCAACAGACATATGAAAAGATGCTCAATATCCCTAATCACCAGAGAAATGCAAATTAACACCTCACACCTGTCAGAATGGCCATCGTCAACAAACAAATGTTGGTAAGGCTGCAGAGGAAAGGGAACACTTGTGCACGTTTAGTGGGACTGCAAATTGGTGCAGCCACTATGGAAAACAGTATGGAGGTTCCTCAAAAACCTAAAAATGAAACTACCTTTTGACCCAGCCATCCCTCCTCGCCCCCCTCCCCAGGGAAAAACACCATCCTGGTGTGCACTTAAGCTCTAAACACCAGTTCTCATTTATAGAAATTTAAGAAGTTATAGAAGGAACTTCAAAGCATTCTTACTTTAAAAGTTCGTCTCTGCTTAAATACTCTAAGTTATGTTCTAATCATAACTGAATACAGATAATCATAACCGGCATAACAGATATTCTAAGGACGAAGGAATGTGGAGGGGACCAGGAGCCCACCCCGAAGCAGGGGCCAGGCTCGGGATTAGGAAGTGAAAGTCCCTAACCTTTCCCACTTGTCGGCCTCAGTGACCGAAATCTCACTTTTCCAAGTTTGGTCCCAGCAGTAACCAGTGAGCTCAGACACACCCCCAGCAGGACGCACAGGTGCAACCTTCGAAGCCTTTACCTGGTCTATGTCAACCCCCGAGGACGACGGCCCTTGGGGAACTAGGAGGCCCGAGCACATTGCCGGGGTCACCGCCCACCTTGGCCTCCTGGGGGAAGCAGCGGAAGCAGCGGACCGCAGTCAGGAACCCAGAAGAAACCCCGCGGCGACCCTCAGAGGCCTCCAAGGCTGGAAGGCCGCTCGGCACGTATCTCTGCTGCGCCCTGGTCCCTTTCTGGACGGCCCCTGATTCTCCCGAGGGTCGACGTCCACCCGGCCTTCACGTGTCCACTAGCCCGCGCAGAGCAACGCAGACGGGGGCTATGGAGCGTCTACATTCCCGGGGGGCCAGGTGCAGGTGCTCTCCCCGCCCGCCGCGACCCGGACCTGGGGTCCCGGGCGCCCACGGCGGGGAAGGAGGGCTCCCCTCCGCCCCTGTCTGGCTGGACCAGGGAAGGGCTGCTGAGCGAGGACGCCAGCGGAGTGTGCTTTCGACCCCCGTGCCCGTGAGAACGGTCCCCCGTACCTAGGAGTCGCGGAGCCTCCGCCAGACCGCACCTTCTTGCTGTTTACGTGGGGGACCCGCCCGGCCGAGGAAGAGAGTGGAGAGTACGCCCTGCAAAGCGCCTCCTGCTCCGGGGGCGCGGGAACCGCGCGTCCCGCCCAGCGCGCGCCGCCGCCGCGGGGGTAGGCGTGCCAACCTGCCCGGCGCACCGGGAGACTGCGCCCCTGCGAGCTCCGTCAGGTGACCCAGGTGGAGGACGCGACCGGCCAGAGACGGCCAGGGTCAGAGGAGGGCCCTGGGGGCTGGCTGGGAGTCGCTGGGCAGGGAAGAGAGAACTGAGGTGCTGGAAGCCCTTGCGCGGGATTTTTCGAAGCACAGAGACAGTTTCTCAACCAAAGGGAAGGCTGATTACTCAACCAGTATTTTCTTGAAGCTTCGGGCATCCAATCCTCACATCACCCTGAAACACAGCGTCTTTAAACTCCACTTCTCCATTCTTTCCATCCTAGGAAGCCAGAATTCAGGCTCGTGAATCGTGCTTCTCATTCTGCCCCCGTTTCCAACACTTGTTCGCCAGTCACTGTATCTCCAGGGTCCACTTTCACGCGCAAATCTATGCTCCACTGGGTTAAAAGAGATCGCCAATCACTATCCAGATCGATCCAGCAAGGTTTTGCCTCAGGAGCAGATAAGGACAGCCCCAGGGTTTTTGTTTTTGTTTTTTGTTTTGAGTCCTGTGGCAATCTCTGATGATGCACTGTCTCCAGCACCTGCATCCCATCCCTAGTCTTACCATAAAGAGATGTGGGGCTCCCACGGATAATCTGAGATTTTGAACCTGAGGCCTTCTCTTGCTCTATTCCATCCCTGTTTCTCAAGGTAAGTGATTCTAAAAACAGTCTTATATTGGCTTTCTTCATTGCCACAGAAACTAGTTTATCTCAGTCAGTGAGGAGTGTTTATAAGGGAAACAAATGAGCACCTTTAAACTTCCTTAATATTAATAAACTACATTCTATCCCCATAATTACATTTGTTCTTCACAAACTGACATCAGAAGCTGAGGAAGCATTCTTGCTTCTCTTTACAAATTGTAAATGGCAGAACTGAGATTCAAAACGAGAATTTTACTGTAAATTCAGATTCTTTCTCTTATCCTATTCCACATCTCTAATTCCCATTAAAGGTTCAAACCTCAGGCAAACTTAATCAACAGTCATGAATGTGAATTTGATACAGTGGAGTCAGATTTTCCATACAGTTTACTGAATATGTGGATATTTCTCTCTATCCCTGACCAACCAGGCTCCCCAGCTGCCTGAAAAGACTTTCTTCTTATTAATGCAAAATCTCCACCTCTCTTCTTCATGATTTCTCAAGTGTGTGCTTGAGGAAACTTTGTTCTAACTTTCCCCCCTGAAACTAAAAACCTCTGTTCTTTTTCTATATATCTTCTCTAGTTGAACTGTCTAGATTGACTCTGGTGTTATTGCTTTGTAGTCCCAAAGTCAATTAGAATATTCTGGCAAAGTCAAGTAGAAATGTATCTAGCCACAAGTTATTACGAGTGTCATCTATATACAGTGAAGGTTATTTTACAGTCAGCAAAAGTATTAGCACATTCTACTAAGGGACAGTCCTTATACTTGTTCAGTTCTTCATGTTTTCAAAGCACTTTCACATATATTTTTTAACATATGAAATAAATAGTTCTGATGTTTTAACACCTTTAGTTCAAGTTTCATTTATATGCAAAGCAGTGTTTTTCTCACTTATAAACATGTTGGAAACTTGAAAGATTAACCGAAACTTGTCAGAGGAAATTTGACTTCTAGTCAAAAGGTACAAACTATCAATTATAAGATAAATAAGTCCTGAGAATATAATATAGAGCATAGAGACTACAGTTAACAATACTATATCATATATTTGAAAGTTGCTAAGAGAGTAGATCTCAAAAGTTCTCAACACACACACACAAAAATTGTAATTATTAGTTACATGAGTTGACATGTTATTGTGGTATTTCATAACATACATCTATAATTATGTTCTAGACCTTAAATTAATACAGTGTGTATGTGTCAGTTATATCTTAATAAAATTGGGGGAAACCCCATATGAAGTGGCCCTACATGTTCTTTAGAATGGCTAAAATTAAAGACTGACAGTACCAAGTATTGATAAGGAAATAGAACAACTGAAACGCTCATACGTAGCTGGTAGGAATGCAAAACGGAGCACCCATGTTGGGGAAGTCTGACAGTTTCTTATAAAATTAAACATGTACTTACTCTATGACCCAGCAATCCCACTCCTAGGTATTTTCCCTCAAGGAGTCCACACAAAGGCAGGTACTTTATTTGGTGCCAGAAACAACCCATATATCTATCAACTAGTGACTAGATAAACAAATTGTTTTATATCTACACAATTGAATACTATTCAATTATAGAACTACTGATATATGCAAGAACATAGATAGATCTCAAAAGCATTATGCTAAGTAAAAGAAGTCAGACACAAACACATACGTACTGTAGAATCCATTTATATGAAATTCTACACAAAGCAAAACTATGACAGAAAGCAGGGGTCCCAGGGAGCCATCTCACTTCTAAAGCAACCGCCTTTACCTTATTAAGTTTACATTGATTTCTCTTGCACCCAAAAGAACTCTAAGATATTTCTTGATGGCAAAAAAAAAAAATCATAATAATAAGTTTCTTAAGTAACTCAGGAAGACCACACTCCCTGAGTTTGAAACATATCATAAAATCTTCTAATATTGTGTTCAGATGGCTTTATCCCATCTGGAATGCTCATTTTCAGCTCGCCATCTTCCTAATATCACTCCATGCTTATTCACCACTCACTTCCATAGAGTCCATTCGAGGACTAAGCTTATCATACTATAATGATTTCAGAAATTAAGATATTCTAGCAGAATGGTCTTGATGTTTATTCTTAGAGAGAGCGGGAGGGAGGAAGGGGAAATGAGAGAGAGAGAGAGAGAGAGATATCAACCAAACCTCTTAGAGTAAAACTGATTGTTTCATATGTCAACCTAAATGATTGATCTACGTTGATTTCAAGCTTCTTGATATATATCTCTTGGAATTGGAAGCATTAACCTTAAGTTAATTCAGAACAGAAATCCATAGAAATCCTTTTTTAAAAATTTAGAAACTTTGTAAATACTTCAGGAATCTAAAATTTGGGAAAGTAGAGAAAGAAAGAGATCTTTTCTCAAGTTCTTTGATGGACTATCCCAGGAGCAAAGGGCCAAACCGTGAGGATGATGTATGAGGTAAGTTTTCACAGGATAGATCTAATACCCAAGACTCTCAAGGACAAGGCAAATCATTTCCATCTGTTGCAAGAATTCTACTAGACAATAGAAAGGGAGCTTCCAAATGTACACACATCAGCCGAATGTGGCTAGACGCGACTTTCAGGAGGGCATGGGCTTTGTTCTCCCTTTCGTAGGGATGTTTCCCCAGCCCTGAGAACGTCGTAGGCACTTATCAACCAAAATGCTTGTTGAGGAGTGAACGGACAGACCTTTTCAGAACATCTGTTAGGTCTGGAGGAATAGAGTATCAACATCTGAAATGGCCATTGCAGACACAGTGGGACTGCAAGGAAGAGAAGTCCGTTCAGTGGCTCCTTGCCCTGACTTCCTGCCCTTGACGTACAATAGCTGACCTCATTTAAAGACGGAAATGAAGAAATATAGCACATGATTTCCAACCATGTAGTCACAACAAAACCACGAGTGAGCAACTGGTATCATTTTAATATCTGTAAAAGTTGTATGGCCTCACCGAGTAGTAAGAATATGAAAAGAAAGCAGAATTTTATCAAGTTCCACATATTTTTGGAGCTCCTTGGGAAGTATATTGAAACATCTTAAGAATCAAATGACTGCTATATCCAGCTCTGTGGTGAGGCAATCTGGGTAGGGGCTGCCAACTTCTATGTGGATGGAGAAAATGAGGTAACGAGTAATGACTCAAACCTAGGGACATGAGCTATGTGGCCACTGCCACCTTTAGCTTCAGTCCCTGTCATCATACTGTAATGATTTCAGTTACGAAGTATAACCAGGGTTCAGTGTGTACCAGTTGGGGTCACAGACCAGAATACTGCCAGCTTCCTGGCTATCACTGGCCAAGTATCAAAGAAGGAATCCCTCTCAATATGTATGATGATGTATGGTTTCATATGTAAGTATCTTTGAAAGCCTGGACGTTGCTGTCCTCTGGCAATTGTATGGACAGTCATAGTTGGTCCCCAAAATCTCTGGAAGACTTAAAATTAGTGTTAAGGAATCTGTGAATACTTATTTTTTAAAGATTTGTTACACTGAAAAGAATTTGGCCTACCAGAGTCAAGCCCAGGCTTGTGATTCCAATTTAAAATGTATACTTTGTTTATACTTATGATTTTAAGTTGAAATTTTTCTATGCAGAAATATGTATTGAAACATTTGTCATATATCAGAACATTTAAGAGAGCTTAAAGTGCACTGTATTTGTAAGTGTATTAGTTATATAAGTTATTTAAAAACTTAAGAAAGTTTTAAGTCAAACAACTGAGACACTTAAAAAGGGTATCAAATATATTACATTTATAAATGCAGCTTAAAGTATTTCAAAGTTTCATTAGTTATATTTGTAAATAGTATCAAACATAAAGTAAAGTCCCTTTTAAAGACATGTTTAAATTTGGTAGATTTATAAATAACTAGTCGAACCTAAAATCTTAAGGAAGGACAGGTTTTTAACTTTGCAAATTTGATAATTTAGATATTAAATCATAAAGCCAAACTTAAATTCTGCAGACAAAAATTTTTGAGAATATTAAAAAAAAAAAAAAAAGCCAATGTTGACAAAATTCAAGTTACTAAAGAGAAAAGTTTCCAAGTTGTTCCTCCTTCCCCATATTAACTGCTCTTCTTCCTCTTCTGCTGCCTGTGTCACCACTTCCTCTAGTCCGAGTTAGTCCTGGCACATCTTCCAGTCTGCTCCTGTGTGTCAGGTCAGTGTCCTCCGCCCTTCCTCCAGCTTTGGCTCCTTTTCACTTTCAATCACTGGTACAGATCTGACTGTGTACACATTATTTCCCATGTAACAGTTCCAGCCCACTTAGATTACTAAGAGAAGATTTGTGATGTATCCCAGTTTATATAATGGGATTCACTCTCTTGTTCCATAGTGTTTCATGGTGTTCCATGAAAGGGCATCATCAGATCCAGAAACCCCACTCCCTAAACAAGTATGAGAATCACTGACTGTTACTTCGCAAATCTTTTGTAGGAAACCAGTTCCTCTGAGGCTCTGGGCTCACATCATGCCACGTCACCTCATGCCTTCCTGTTTGTCACTATCCGCTGACCTGCTAGTGCTTTCCCCATATACTTAGTTTTCCTTTCCAACTCTCCTTTTCAAACTCATCCTTCCCTACTTTCTTTCCCAAGTCTAGATCCTAGGCCACTCCTCACTGGCTATGGTCTTCTTGAAGAATCTTGTTTGTGCCCATTTATAGGTCAATACCGTTCAGATTTAAGTCCCCTGCCCAGCCACCTCATCCAAGCCCCAGACCTAGATTGGCAACTGCCTGCTTGAGACAGATTTCCACTTGGGTGTCTCAGAGGCACGTCCGCTCAACATGTACAAATCTTAGCTCATCATATTGTTGCCAAGGCTGGTCCTCTTCTCCATTTCAACATGGGGCACCATCATTCATCAGGTGCATATGCTACAGCACTTAGTCCTGCTGATTTTACCTCAAATCCATCCAATTCTTTTTATTCCCACTGCCATCATCCTTGTTCAAGCAACCTTTACCTCTTGCCTGGACTACAAAAGTAGCCTCCTAATTGGTCTCATCTGCTTTGCCTTCTTTGTAGCTTCTTCATCACACTGCATCTACAGCATCTCTGTCTAATAAAAACACAGTGGGAGCCACAAATGCAAACTATTTCCATAATTTTAAATTTCCTAGTAGCTACATTTAAAAAGGTTAGCAACAAACGGGTAAAATTGATTTTCATTATATTTTATTTAACTCAAAATATTTTAATGTAATCAATATAAAAAATGAGATTTGCATATTCTTTTTTTCATACTAGTATTTGAAATCCAGTGTATATTTTATATTTACAGCACATACCAACTAAGACCAGCAACATTTCAAGTGTTCAGGAGCCATGTGTAGCTAGTAGCTAGCTACCTGTTGGACAGAGGATATCTAGAATGATCTTTCTACAATGCAAATCAGATCGTTTCACCCCATCCCAAGTTTAAAATTCTTTCGTTGCTTCCCAGTTGTTCTTAGATTTAGGATGCAAATACTTAAAACATAGCCTACAAGCTTCCGCAGGGTCTGCGGTGTGCTGCTTCTTCAGCTTCTACTTTCTCCCCTTTGCCCCCTCACTGTCTGTGTGCCAGCCACATTGTACCTTCGAGTTTTCAGACAGAGCTCCAACCTACCACACATCCTCTGCATGTGCCGTTGCCGCTGTTGTCCATGCCAGCCTCTACCACCATTCCCTCCATTGGCACCAGCACCTCCGCTACCAGCGTCATCTCTAGTATCACCACCACCACCCCCTCCACCATCAGCATCAACTCCATCGGCACCACGTCCATCGCTGCTCTGTTACCACCGCCCCCTCCACCAGCATCATCACCCCCTGCTGTAGACACGCTCACTTCTCCTTCAGGTCTCTACTCACCTTCGCTTCCCTTACTCTTCAGCCTAGATATTTGTTCTTTTCCTTCATAGAATTTAGCTTAGTTTGTAACTATATCATCCCACTTCTGTGATGAATGTATGTCTCTCTCACTAGGCCATAAAAAGGAATTGTTTGGTTTAGTTCACCATTGTATCCTCAATGCATACCCAATAATTTGTATGTAGAAGGTATTCAGTTAAAAACTTTTGAATAAACAAATAAATCAAGAAATCTGGAAAGAAAGAACTATAAAATGGGGCACAGACTAGAGCTTGAAGAAAAGTTAATGAACACTGTCAAGTTTGGCAGATAGATTCCAGAGTGGGAGGTAATTACTTCTGCTGAGACACCATCTTGTGCTAAGGTCTCATTGTTTTACATGTGTTTATTTAATACTATAAGAAGTCTAGGAGGCAGGTTTTGTCTGCGTTTTAAATTCAAGGAAGCATAGAAGGGTTCGGGACCTTGCCAAGTAAGGAGACTCCAAGTAATTGGAGTCTTGATCTGATTTCAAAACCTCCATGCCCTGCACTTTGCTAGATCTCGAGATAACTTCCCAAGCTTCATAATCTCACTAGACTTGTTATTCAATGACAACGTGGCCAAACATTTAAATAATAGAAAAGCTGAATTATTCACAGTATGTGTGTTTATATGTGTATGTGTACCAATTTTGCTATGAGGCTTTTTAATACAAATGTTGCCAAAAATGCAATGCATGATTCAAGTATGATTGCCTCATATGAGAATCTTAAGCAAAAACAACCTTGCCTGAAATGTTACTATTTTAAGTCCAAGAAGGAAGTTAAATGATGATTGAGTAATAGTTCAAGTATGGGACAATCTCAAATACCAGCTGATTTTCCTTCCTGTTTACTTGAAGTTATGCATAGCCTATGTCTAACAGAATGCTTGACATACAGAAAGAGTTCAATCATTGTTAGCTATTACTATCATTATCATTTTCATTCCTGGCGCATTGCAGCTTTTAACTTATGTCTTGCACACACACAAAAATAATAGGTTCTTAAACATATGCTTTGCTAGCTCTACGGGAATCACTATGAATCCTGCCATAAATCAACTTCTGTATTGACGCAGGTCAGACATCAGCGGTGGCCCGTGCACCACAGATTCAAAGCTGAGCTGACTGATTTCGAGAGCTCGGCACAACCCAGTCACACCCATCCTCTGTGTCACTATGGAAACAATGAAGCATGGTCATAAGGGCAAGTGTTTTGCAGTCAGAGAGACTTTGTTCAAAACCTGTCTCTTCCAAATGCTAGATTTATGCCTGAGCAGATCGCAAGACTCAGTTTTCACATCTGTTACACGGGGATGATAATTCTTATCCAAAGTACAGTGCTCAGAATCTGGTAACTGCTAAGTATTAGCCATTATTTTAAAGAAAGGCCCTAGGATTTAAGCTATGGGCACCTACTTCCATCTCTAGTTTGCTGTGGGACCGGCCAGGCTAATCAAATTGTTGATGGGTCAGGATGAAAAGAATGAGAACATTTTCCTGAGGAAAAGGAATATCGCACAGTGACTTGCTCTGTTCACAGTCATGCTTCTATTTCCTCATTCAAGTGGCCGTGACCCCCAACTCCCCAGAATCTGTTAAGGTTAGCTACGGCATCGCCAG
Organism: Pteropus vampyrus; assembly: GCF_000151845.1. NCBI lineage: Eukaryota > Metazoa > Chordata > Mammalia > Chiroptera > Pteropodidae > Pteropus > Pteropus vampyrus. Next base: position 1,663,156 of record NW_011888828.1, read on the forward strand.
GTAACTAGGGAACAGCAGAGACATCACCTCGCCACCTGCGAGCATGCTATAGGGGTATCACAGGGTCTAGTCTTGCCTCAACTGTTCATTTGTCAAATGATCCAGATTGGCTTTTAGAAAGTTAGGCTGCTGCAACCTGTTTGTTGTGAGAGCAATATTTCAAAAAAGTGATTCAAAAACATTTCCGACAACATAAAGTTGAAATAGAGAGGCAGTGTGGTACAGTGGTTACGGAGAGAGTTTTTGGACCCTCTTGCTAACTGGACGCTCCTGACCAAATTATACTCTTTGTAAAATGAGTTTAATAGAGTAGTTGTAAAAATTAAGTAAGGTGCCATGTGCAAAGCACGAACACTGCCTGACATTTATACATGCTAGATATGCGTTGGTGTGTAAGTGGAGTCAAATGAATACACGTATTCATTTTAGAGAAATAACAGAGAAATCAAACTGCCTGTCAATATATATGCAAACTATAGGCATGTCGATAATAATAGTAAGTTGACAAAAGTACATAATGATGGGGCAAATGAGAAGAGAAAGGGGAATTTTAGGTCAGTTGACAGAAGAACTTTCAGACACATGAAATTGCAGAGCTTCAGAGCTATGTTGACAAAGAATAAAAATTTGGAGAGAAAATTAAACCATGTGAATGGATGTGGACATCTGGGTAGATTTTTTCCCCCATTCTTTCCTAAAAAGCATTTGTTTCCAATCATAAAGCATTTGCCAGGAAAATTACCAGAGTATGATTGCCACTCAAATAATCAGATCCCAAACTTGTCTTGTCTCAGGCCCACTGAGGGCATTGACACCCAGTGGCTGAAGAGATGTAGACCAAATATAAAGTCCCGACCTTCCCCATCATTTTGCTCTTGAAGAGACAGACATTATGAGGGAAGAATTATTCCTTGAGGGACCTAGAAAAAACTAACTGGCCAAAAATTCTCTATAGAAATTGTGCCATAGAAAGTGTTTACCTGGATTAATAAGCCCCTTTGATAAAAGGCAAGTACAGTAAGTCCTCACTTCACATCAATAGGTTCTTGGAAACTGCGACTTTACGTGAAATGACATAACAACAAAACCGGTTTTTCCACAGGCTAATTGCTATAAACAAGAGTTAAGTTCCTACAGTATATTTCTAGTCACAAAAACATCCCCAAACTTCTAAGAACCAAAAACACTTCTAATATTAACCTTGAAATAAATGTGAGCTATACATACATTTCAGAGAGATTAATAAAAACAAATAAGATAATTATTTTCCAACCTGCTTTTCCCAGTTCAAGGTCTTGGGTGGTGGGAGCCCATCCTGGCGCTCAGGGCGCAAGGCAGGAACCTCCCCCTCCCCCGCCAGTGTGCACACTCCACACAGTGACCCCAGCCGGGAATCCTTTTTTTTCTCATCAACGTTATAATGAAACAACATTAAACAAAACAGCATTGTTCAAGCACCTGCTGTACACTAAGGAAAATATCATTGGCCTTTCAACTTTAATATGAATATTATTTCCTTCTTACCAACCAGATGCGCTCAGTTTCTCTCAGAAAATGAGTGTTGATGGCGTAGGCGGAAGTGCAATTTTGTAGCAGAGGGTATTGACTTATGCGGGTTCATTTGGGACAGTGAAGGAAAAGTATTTGGAAACGGGGATCCCCTCAGAAACAGAGAATAGAGTCCAGGCAAGAGGAGGGGACAGAGAAAGGAGGTGTGGAGAAACCCTCCTAGTGGAAACTTCGGGCCTAACAGTAACTTGTCATTCATTCTTTGCAGAGGAGAGAGAGAGACGTGGAGCTTGGCTTTAGGAAAGAAAGAGACATTGCTCCCTTTCCCAAGAATGAGGGACAATTTTGCTGAGAAAGTTTTTCCTGGCACTCAGAGAAACACAGAAGCTGTTCTGTTTTAAACCTCAGAAAATTTGTCAACTCGGCTATGCCAAGAACTGGTACAGGGTGACTATGTCTTACTCAGGCTGTCTGGTGAGTGACTACATTAAAATTCTGCTCTTGCGTAATAACGTTTCACAGAAATCACAGTTTTAGGAAGTGAAAGTGACTGCTGTGGAGGACCTGAATTTTCTATGGTATTGAGGCTGCCCCATGCTTGGCTCACAGCCATCTGTTCAGAAAGCCAGTTAGAAAGGTATGGTCGAGAAAGGAGGATGGGAAAGGAGCAATAACTATCAACACCTACTAGGTGTTAGACATGTATTTTCAATCGACAAATGTTTACTCAGCATGTCCTTTTGTGGGCATGGTGTGAGTTGCTGGGGTGGACAGCACAACAGCCATGGTCTCTGCCCTCAAGAAACTCAGGCTTCTGGGGAAGAGATAAACTGAGCAAGTAATCCCAAGAGGGACAACAGGAACAGCATGACAGAGGAAGCAGAAGTCTCTTAACATATCTGTGAAAATATTATGAGCCCCATTTTGCAAATGGGCAACCTGAGGCTCAGAGAGATTAGAGAAGCTTGTAAGAAGCATAGTGAGTATTTGAACTCTAGACATCTAAACCCACAGCCCATGTTCTATTGGCTGACTTTCATATCGATTGTGTGACAATTGCATGTCTCCAGGGTGAGAGCTTGAATAACAATTTACTCTTTTCTAAGAGCGTCCATACCTTCAACGGGTGAAGGACTGCACAAATAGATATTTTTAGCAAGAGTAGTAGAATGAAAAGCCACAGGAAATTGTGGCCCCACCCTTATGGGTGGGGTGGTCTCAAATGTGCCATTCAGTGTTTCTGGGCCTCGGTCTCCTGGGAGTGTTAACTTTTTAAGGGGTTATTAAAACAGTAAATTAGGTGGCAGAAGTGAAAAGTAATCTGTAAACTAAAATCACTCATTATTTTTATGCTTATAATTATTACTACTTTTCAGCATCGTAAGATGTAGTATCTCAATAGCCAATCTTCACCTGGCTGACTCCTGGCTGCTGGCTCAGCCTGGGTTTAATATCACATCAGAGAGCACGGTGGTCATGTTTCCACGTCCAGGTGATGAACTATCCCAGTTTCTTCAGGACAATCCTGGCTTCAGCCCTGAAAGTCTTACATCCTAGTCATTTCCTCAGTCCTGGGCCATTGGGGTGGCTGATGACCCAATATCCCTTCCTTCTAGTGGATGCTACAATGAACTACAAAGTACTGGTGTGGCAAAAACATGGATGCTCGTAAGTGCTTGTAAGTGCTACATCACTTCTAAGCTGTGTCATCTTAGGGAGGTCGCTCATTATTTCAAAATACAGAAAACATCTACTTCATATGATTTGTAGGTTCTCACCTCGGCAGGCACCCACTCCCCTCTTGGTCACCGTGTTCCATGTTATTAGCCTCCATTCTCTGCCTCAGACGTGCAGAGCTCACTCTCCCACTTTGCACTTCCTGTTCCCACTTTGTGGAAGGCCTGGCTATTCCCAGATGGGCTCTGTCTTGTCATTTAAGTCTCTGCTTACCTGTTACCTCCTCAGAGGGTCCTCCCTGGCCACTCATTCGGGAGCACCTCCCCCAACACTCCCAGACGCTCTGCCTACCCTTCGTTTTATCTCCTCCCTAACGCTAAATATGATTTGCAACTGTCTTGTTGAGGACAGGAGTCTGCAGCCTTCTAAAATGGCTCCCAAAGAGCCCCACTTCCTGCCGCTCATGCCCTTGTGTGACTCTCTCCCTGTGAGTGTGGGCAGGCCCTGTGGACTTGCTTCTAACAAACAGGCTATGGCAAAGTGGTGCAATGTCACTTCTGAATTATGCCCTAAAAGACTGACTTCCGTCTCCCTTTCTCAAGACTGAGTCTCATTTTCTCTCCTCTCCTCTCTCTGTCACTCTCCTTTCCTCCCTCCCTCTTTCCCTTCACTCCCTCCCTCTCTCTCAGGTCTGTCCTGATTCCTGCCCATAGAAACTGTGAGATAATAAAGGCTGTGGTGTTAAGTCATTAGGATTTGGGGTATATCGATGCATCGGTCATTTCCTCCCCTAGAACGTTAGCCCCATGGCAGAAGGGACCACGCCCACCTTGCCCACTTTTGCAGCCCAGAGCAAAAAATCAACGTCTGGTACATAACAGATGCCCGGTTTTATTGAATGAGCAAACATGAGGGCACAGGCTACATACAAGGTATGTACGGATACATGAAATATATATTTGTTGAAATTGCATGATTTAGTGACCAATTAAAAGTAAAGAGGGTTAGGAAAACAGAGTGTCTGGGCTGACTTATTAACTGTCAAGTACATAGGCCCCTACTGTGGGCATGAAGATGTTGAATGAATAAGTGGTAAATGAACAAACTCAGGCATAGGTTTTGGTTAGGGACAGATTAAAAGTGATAAGCTTGGTGTTGACACATTGTGAAATGCCAGTAAAATGTCTAATAGGCATTCAGAAATGTCTGGCTTTTCACAGAATATTAAGTGAAGAAAGCAATTCCATAATCATGTGTATATCCTGTTTCTGTGAAAACACACACATACACACATGTCTGGAAGGAAACGTACGAAAATGTTAAGCGCTTCTCAGTGGGTGGTAGGATTATAGTGATTTTCATTTTTTCCTTTTGGCCATCCATATTTTCTACGACAGACGGAA
>NW_011888828.1:1667794-1670040 GCF_000151845.1 Pteropus vampyrus
TTCAGCCCTGAAAGTCTTACATCCTAGTCATTTCCTCAGTCCTGGGCCATTGGGGTGGCTGATGACCCAATATCCCTTCCTTCTAGTGGATGCTACAATGAACTACAAAGTACTGGTGTGGCAAAAACATGGATGCTCGTAAGTGCTTGTAAGTGCTACATCACTTCTAAGCTGTGTCATCTTAGGGAGGTCGCTCATTATTTCAAAATACAGAAAACATCTACTTCATATGATTTGTAGGTTCTCACCTCGGCAGGCACCCACTCCCCTCTTGGTCACCGTGTTCCATGTTATTAGCCTCCATTCTCTGCCTCAGACGTGCAGAGCTCACTCTCCCACTTTGCACTTCCTGTTCCCACTTTGTGGAAGGCCTGGCTATTCCCAGATGGGCTCTGTCTTGTCATTTAAGTCTCTGCTTACCTGTTACCTCCTCAGAGGGTCCTCCCTGGCCACTCATTCGGGAGCACCTCCCCCAACACTCCCAGACGCTCTGCCTACCCTTCGTTTTATCTCCTCCCTAACGCTAAATATGATTTGCAACTGTCTTGTTGAGGACAGGAGTCTGCAGCCTTCTAAAATGGCTCCCAAAGAGCCCCACTTCCTGCCGCTCATGCCCTTGTGTGACTCTCTCCCTGTGAGTGTGGGCAGGCCCTGTGGACTTGCTTCTAACAAACAGGCTATGGCAAAGTGGTGCAATGTCACTTCTGAATTATGCCCTAAAAGACTGACTTCCGTCTCCCTTTCTCAAGACTGAGTCTCATTTTCTCTCCTCTCCTCTCTCTGTCACTCTCCTTTCCTCCCTCCCTCTTTCCCTTCACTCCCTCCCTCTCTCTCAGGTCTGTCCTGATTCCTGCCCATAGAAACTGTGAGATAATAAAGGCTGTGGTGTTAAGTCATTAGGATTTGGGGTATATCGATGCATCGGTCATTTCCTCCCCTAGAACGTTAGCCCCATGGCAGAAGGGACCACGCCCACCTTGCCCACTTTTGCAGCCCAGAGCAAAAAATCAACGTCTGGTACATAACAGATGCCCGGTTTTATTGAATGAGCAAACATGAGGGCACAGGCTACATACAAGGTATGTACGGATACATGAAATATATATTTGTTGAAATTGCATGATTTAGTGACCAATTAAAAGTAAAGAGGGTTAGGAAAACAGAGTGTCTGGGCTGACTTATTAACTGTCAAGTACATAGGCCCCTACTGTGGGCATGAAGATGTTGAATGAATAAGTGGTAAATGAACAAACTCAGGCATAGGTTTTGGTTAGGGACAGATTAAAAGTGATAAGCTTGGTGTTGACACATTGTGAAATGCCAGTAAAATGTCTAATAGGCATTCAGAAATGTCTGGCTTTTCACAGAATATTAAGTGAAGAAAGCAATTCCATAATCATGTGTATATCCTGTTTCTGTGAAAACACACACATACACACATGTCTGGAAGGAAACGTACGAAAATGTTAAGCGCTTCTCAGTGGGTGGTAGGATTATAGTGATTTTCATTTTTTCCTTTTGGCCATCCATATTTTCTACGACAGACGGAACAAACAATAAAGGTATTCCCACTTAAAAAGCAAAGAAAGAGCCCGCAATAGATACAAAAGTCGGTCTTGTGTAAGACATTTGAAGGTTCAGGGGTGAAGGAGAGAACCCAGTGAGAGGAAGGAAGAAGAGACGGGACAGTGGTTGCTGTGGGCATAACTCCAGAGTCGTTTTTAAGCAAAATTTCTGGTTGGGTGGCAGAAAAGACATCTGGTGTTGACTTCCAGGAGCATGGCCACTTCCCACACGGCCCAGCTCCCTCCGCCTGGTTCTGACAGCCCTCGTTCTCGGAAACATTTCTCAACCTGCCTTTCAAATCCATTTTCTGCCATCACACTGGCCTAGTCTCGATTTTTCTCGCACCTGCCTGTCTACTGCCTCCTGTAGCATCCAGCTTCCCCAGGCCCTGGAGACTATCTCACATTCAACAGCCAGCACGATGTCCCACAGTTGTTTTGAACATCCTTCTCGTCTCAGCCAGGGAGTGAAACCACGAGCTTCAAGACTGCTTTGGCTTTCACCTCCTCCCCCAAAAGAACTTGATTAGAATTTCACTTTCCGTCAGGAGGCCACCACTTTACTTCCAATATAACCACTACCTATATTTCAAAGTTCTGCTTCGGAATTAATCCAGCAATGACCCCTTTCATGGCTACCTGGGTTTCAGGCATACTAGTTTCTGGCCAACTGCTTTTGAA
>NW_011888828.1:1672842-1694422 GCF_000151845.1 Pteropus vampyrus
GGGTGTTCGCCTTCCTATACCCCCGCAACCCCACCCTGTCACCCGGCATGCTCGCGGGCCGCACACCCTTCATCTACCTCCACTGAAGCAATGGCCTCCTAGCTGGTGTTCGTTACTCCTGCTCTCCCAATACCCTTTCTCCATTCAGCTGTCAGATTTCTTTGAAACTCAAATCAGATAACGTTCCATCTCTTAAAACGCTCCATCCTCTTTTTGGTTGCCTACAAGGCCTTAGGGAGGCGGCCTCTGTCCCATGCTATGGCCTCGCCCCTTTCCCTGCGGCCCTTGCTCCCTGGTCTCCTGCCCACGGGCCTTTGCTTAGAAAGCTTTGCCTGCTGACCTTGGCACAGCTGGCTCTTTCTTGTCGTTAAAGGATTTACAACCTCCGCAGACTTTCTTTGATCGCCCTGAAGTACCTACTGCCCCCTCCCCGCGGTTTAGCACATCACCATTTAATGGCCCTCAGAGCATGCACCAGCATCCAAAGCATTCTCGACTCTTTTGCTTGTTTCTTCCTTGTCCCTCCTTCTCACATGTGCCAGGGCAGCAGGACCTTGTCTGCCCTGTTCTCTGCTGTACCCGTGGCTCCGGGGACAGGGCGTGGCTCCTAGAAGGCATTTAGTAAATATTTTAAATGAATAAAAACTTGCGGTTTCCCTATCATTGATTTTACCGAGGGCTAAAGATAATATCCCAGTTAATGTGACAATTTTTACTTTCTTTTGTGTAGAGTGGAAAAACTTGGGTTTCTCATGTTTTCCTGATGGGGAATTGAAGGATCAATGAAAGTAGGAAAGTAAATTAGATCAGTAATTATACTGAGTAGAACGCACATCTGTCTCATTGCTCTGCAGCAGGAAAGTTTTGATTTGATGCTAAAAATGCTTTGCGGCTTTTCAAGTCGACCTAAATTATTTTTTTGTGGTAAAACATGTATAACACAAAACTTAACCATTTTAACTGTTTTTATGTGTCCAATTTAGTGACATGGAGCACATTCACATTATCATGCAACCATCACCACTATCCGTCTCCAGAACCTTTTCAAATATTCTCAAACTAAAACTATACACATGAAATACTAACTTCCCATTTCCTCTTCCCCTCATCCACCATCTCCTGCCTAAGAATCTGACTACAGGACGGACCTCACCTAAGTGGAATCATGTGGTGTTTGTCCTTTGAGTGGCTTATTTCACTTAGCATGTTTTCATGGTACATCCATGTTGTGGCATATTAGAATTTCCTTCCTTTTCTGAAGCTGAATAATATCCCACTGCACGTATCATGTTTTCTTTACCCGTACACCCGTCGATGGGCATTTAGGTTGCTTCCACCTTTTGGCTGTGAATGATGCTGCTATGAACATGGGTGCAAATATCTGTTCGAGTCTCTGCTTTCAGTTCTTCTGGTTATATGTCTAGAACCTAAATTATTTTTTTAACATTATTCAGTATTGTGGGGGTTGGGGGAGGTCTGCTTCACCCGAATCAGGGTTCTACCTCGGTGACCTGAGAAGTTCTAGCAGCTGCATGCTTGCAGGCGCTGCTTCTAGCAGGGCAGTCACAGGTTTCCAGTACCCCTGCCCGGCCTGTCCCTGCCCCCACCCACCCACGGCAAGAGAAACAAACTCAAAGCGAGCACACCTAGCAGGCCGCTCAAAAAAAAATCCCACCTACTGAATTTCCAATGAAGATGAAACGAAATGTAAAAATAAGACGTTTTTTATTAAAAGTTAAAAACTGTTTTCAAAGTTTACACATGCCAAAAAGGAATTCCACTATCGCACGGATTGCTAAAATCACTGACACGCGGGTACAAACCAGTACGGCGAACGTGCATCGGCCGGCCACCTCACCCCACCGAGTGCTTGTATTTGGAGCAAAGCTGCTCCCCGAGAGGGAAGCCCAACACTTACCGATGTCCTTGCTGCTGGCACTGCCCCTGGCCGACGAGCCTGACGGCGGGCACGTCCGTGCCGTAACCGGCAGGAGGAGCAGTGCCAGGCTCCCTGCCTCACCCCGCAGCCAGGAAGGACCACCAGGGCCGGAGGGAGCTGCGGCTGCGCTCCGCCCTGAGCAGGGCCCATCCAGGCAGGTGACCAGCCGCTCAGTGGCACTTTCGCAGCCAGCGGTTCTCGATTCTGGCTGCACGTTACGATCGGCGGAGAAATTGGGGGGAAAAAAGATCCTGATAGCCCGAGCCACGAGTCGACGACAACAGAATCTCTGGGAACGGGACCTGGTCAGCTCCATTTGTTGCGAGCTCCCTGGGGGTTCCGATGCCGAAGGCGGCTCGGGGAACCGCGGCAGCCACGTGTTCCTCTGGCCTCACCTCCTCAGAAGTCTCCCTTGCTCTGAACACTGGGCATGTCTGACACACTTCTTGACTTATGACAAACGGATGCTTAGTTTACACCACTGATGTGCGATGGGTTAAAACAAACAAACAAAAAAATAGAGCGCCCAGATTTCATTAAAAAAGTTTATTTCCATATAAAAGTGCCAAAATATCCACCAACGTCATCATCTATCTCAAGAACCAGTTTACGCTAGTCAGCAAAACACAAGCCTCTTTATTCACATTGTTTAAAAATCGAACTCTCCTCATACATTCCCACAGTAGCTCGAGTCTCTAGACAGTGGGAAATTTGCATTCCTGTTGGCCGTCGTAGTCCATATATCCAGGTTCATGTAGGCACGAAAAGGGTTAAACCCCGGGTAGTATTCCTTGCACATGACCGCCTGGCTTTCCATGTGGGTCGAATGTTCCGTGGTGGGGTTGATGGGACAGCAATTTTCATACACATCGCTTTGAGGGGCCCAGATGGAACCAAAAAGTCCAGACATTGGAGATAAGCTTCGGGTGCTTGTGAGGTAGGGCTGGAGTATAAATGAGAAGGAAAAGATATATGTATATAAATATTTTTAAAAACAAATAAATAAATAAAAGAAGCCTTAGAAAGGCAATCTCAAGGTTGAATATATACCAGTGGATTCCACAATGGTAGCCATCGAAGTTCCTGGAAAGTTATTCAACTATTCTCAACCACCTGGGTTGCTTCGACTCCATTTTTTATCAAACAGAGGTTGTGAAATCCTCATCTAACTGGATAAACTTATTTCCAACCCAAGGAAGGACCCACAGGTCAACTGCCCTCTGTCAAAAAAAGTGCTGAGTAGATGTGAATGGGGCTGGGGGCGCTGGGCTTTTAATCACAGAGAAGTAGTCACAGGCAGGAATCCCTCCAGCCCTAGTCACCGACCACTGGCTGACCTCCCTGCAACTTTCATTCCATCTCTTATTAAGGATGGAAAGGTCACTCACACACAGTTGTGTCCCAGAAGGCTTCTGGGCCCAAATTCAATTTTATCTACAAACCATCATTCCTTGGTGGAGTTTGGAAGTGGCTAGAATGTCAATGTCGGCAAGCTGATGATGGGCTGGGTTCCTGCAGAGGGTGGCTAGCCTGAGCTTCTATGATCTAAAGTAGCAGTTCCCAACCTTTTTGGAACCAGGGACCAGTACTCCTATGAGAATTTAATGCCTGATGATCTGAGGTGGAGCTGAGGCGGTGATGCTCGCGCTGGGGAGCGGCTGCAAATACAGATGAAGTTTCGCTTGCTCGCCTGCTGCTCACTCCTGCTGTGCAGCCTGGTTCCTAACAGGCCATGGACTGAGGAGACCCCTGATCTAAAGGACGCAAGCCAGGTTTTGGCTGATCCGAACCCAACTCGACAGCTAAGTGAGACCAGGATTAAAGAACCACAGAAAGAATGTGGAGTTGCCCAAGGTCACAGCACAGGACGGGCAGCACTGACCTGAGAGCTGATAAGACCAGCATGTCCCCAGGCAGTCGGTATGTTGGGTGGGGTGTTCCAGGTAGACTGTGAGTTGTGATCAATAAACTCTGTCTGAATTTCAGCAGGACAGGAGAAGCCATTGGGGTAATTCATGTTTTCTACAAAGAACAAGAGACACCAACATAGGTAAACATTAAGTGAGACCTGAATTCTCTCAGCAAAAGTTTTCGAGGCCTTACTATATTAACGAGCTGAAGACAGGCATAAAATACTTACTCTGTGTGGACCAGGGGGATTGTTTCATTGTCAGTCAAGGTTAAAACTGTCTATCAGACACATCAGCTGGGAAGGCCTCAGTGAGGAAGTCTTCCTCTGGGCTTGATGTTCTGTATTTAATAATTTGATGGGAATCTTTCCAATATACAAAATACACTAAAATACTACTAAGGATTCGAATAGCATCAAGATTCTTACCAGTCCTTAAAATTTTCTTTTATTCCCTGTCATGCTACCCGCAGCCACCTGCACATATACCACATGCACTGGTAAGAGCAAATCGAAACCAAGCGCTTCTTAGCTAGGATAATAAACACGAGCCTCAAGAGCATAGGAAGAAAGTCACCACAGCACCCTCTTGTGGTTAGCATGGAGCAATGCATGTATGAAAATCCATATTAGCATAACGTCTACCATACCACTTATTCCTAGCCCAGAAAAGGTGGCTCTGGTATGAGAAATCATATTGTAATGTACAATAAGAAAACTTTCCAGTTTATCAGGAAAATCTCATATCTCTTATTGTTTATTATCGCAGCTGACCGAGCCCAAGCATCTACAATTTTCCACCATTTCCCCGCAAAGCTCCTTTCCTTCCTTCTGCAGCACTGCTCAGGGGCAGAGGAGTCAGGACACGTTGAGGAAAAGATAAATAAATGTTCCTATTTCACATGGACTTCCCTGCCTAAAAAGAAGAGCCAACAATTAAAGCCCCAGCCTCCCAGTGGATTAATCCACAGTGGTGGAGTGGTAGGTCCACCTAAATGCAAACGACCCAATTCTCCTTGAAGGACTCAGTTGATCAGGGTTTTCTGGAGAAGACCCCAGACACCCAGGTTTCCAGGGCTTTTCCAGGCCATAAAATTACATATGGCAGGATGCATGAGTGGACCCACACAAAGGCACTCAGCAGCCTCCTGGAAGGTCACTTCGAAGGCTGTTTGCTGTTAAAAAGCATGTCCTTAACAACAAAAATAAACGAGTGACAACAAAAACGGGTTCGGGGATACAGAGGACAGACTGGCTGGTGGTTGCGGCGGGTGGATGAGCGAAGGGGTTGAGAAGTACAAACTTCCAGTTACAAAACCAATAATTCGCGGAGATGCAAAATACAGCATGGTAACTACGGTTAACAATACTGCATTGCACATCTGAAAGTCACTCAGAGAGCAGATCTTAAACACTGTCATCGCGCGTAATAAAAGTTAGGAACCATGTATGGTGATGGATGTTCACGAAATAAAAGTTAAGAACCATGTATGGTGATGGATGTTCACGACACTTACGGTGATCATTCTGCAATACCTGCAAATATGCAATCATTATGTTGTACACCTGAAACTAATGTTATATATATATCGATTATATCTAATTTTCCTTTTAAAGGGCATGTTCTTCTGCAGTTAGTGCCTTAAGTCTACAAACTTCCTGCTTTGATTTTCTGAGAATGAAAGCCTGGCACTGGCATCATTCAGACAGCTTTTACCTTCTGGAAAGGCATTGTAATCGTTCAGCTCCAATGGACAGTACACGCCGGGGAATTGGCCTTCGCAAGTTGCGCTCCAATCAATGAAACTGCTACGAAAAAAAACAAGAGGTCTCCTTTCAGAAACAGGATGTCAACAGATCAAGTGAAGAAGGAAGAAAATGATTTTATTGCCCAGCATCCTAATCACTGCTGAGTCCTCAATTCTGAAAAATAAAAGATGTACCTTCCTTCTCAAGTCACAGAATCAGAGCCTTACTAACTAAACGTTCGTCACCAGTTAACATACCATGGAGGGACAGATGGCTCGAACCAGGAGCACAATTCCTGCATAACCAGGCTTGTTAAATTAAACCAGAGGCAGAATCTGAGGCTGTGGCTTTCTCAGCCCTGTGGAAGAACAACTGGTCTACCTTGGAGGGTCTTAGCTCACAACTGGAGGGCTGAAACACGTTCTGCCATTAAAAGGTCCACTTTCCAGTCAGAGCGAGGCCAGCACACACCGTAGGTAAAATCACAACTACAAAGACTATGATTCATGATACTTTGATCACGATTACAAACTGGATTCTGCTTATGGAAATAAGAAAGTAAACACAGCTGCAATAAGCTGAACTGCTCCCCCCACCAACCAACCAACCAACAAACCTTCAAATGGATTCTGTTGTTAAACACAGATATCAACATTTTCTCAAGTCTTCATAATTCGATAACATATTAATATCCAATAGCAAATTTAAGACACTGCCGCTGTATAACTATTTTTTAATACTCAAATCATTTGAGCTTTTAAAAATGTAAATATGTTCAAGATTAATACCAAGGAAAAGTGGAAATCTTTGCTCTGTGAGGGAGTAGGAATTATGAACGATTATTGTTTTCAATTTTGTCTCTGATATATTAACAGTACATCTTTTCAATTTTAAAAAGGAAAAGTAATGACACGGTCACCGGCCATATTACTTTCATCTCCTTTGGTGTTTCTCTCGTATCTGGTTTGCTATTTTCAAAGACACCACGATGTAACTCCAGGCAGGTGGTGGCAGCCAGCTAAGGTAGCCGGGGAAAGGAGCCTGGCTCACGGTTCTGTAGCTAACAGATGGGACTCAGATTCCCGCCACATGCCCACGGGCTAAGCAAGGCTGCAGTCCGCGAAGAGACCTTGTACCTGTTATGAACCGGGGGTGGTCCCTGCATCAGGCTGGGCACCGTGTTCTCCAGAGTGCAGTTGAAGCCGCCTGCCACACACATGGGCTGCGCGGGCCACAGGTCTCCAGGAGGGTAAAGACCTAAGGAAGAAAACAAGGCCTCTGGTCCCCTTCTTCCCCCTCAGCCCTCCCTGCAGGACCCAGCCACGTCCCTTCCCTCCAGACAACAGCCCCATGTCACACACACTGAACACGGCAGCCTTCCGGGCCCCTTCCAGGAGGGTTTTTCAGAATATAAAGTGGAAACAGAACATACTGCTTTAAGCTTTACTACAAGATCATTTTAATGACTCGACAAGCATTTGAGGGCCTGCTTTCTGCAAGGGCCTGCTATAAGACGCCAATGACACAGTAGCAAACGGTCTTACATACAAGTGAGCAGAGAAAGACAACAGACAACGGAAGTGAGAAGCAGAGCATGGCCGATAGTCTAAGTACCATGATGACAAACACGGGGCAGTCGAAGGCCTCACTGAGGGGACATCTGATCCATCTGAGATGTGACTGAGGCTTTGGGAAGTGAATGCAGTAAAGGGACAGGAGGCAAGGAAGCAACTCTAACAAGGGATGGAGGAAGCGAGGCCGGGTGACAGTTAAAGCTCGCAGGTACGGGAGGTGACAGACCCAAAAAAAAAAAAGGGCAGGACCAATGCTTTGGAGACAGTAACTGAGAACAAAGTCACTTCTCTAGTGACTTTAGGGCCTAACCAAGGATTCTAACAGGTGATCAAAAGGTAAGTGCAGATTTTGACAAGGACAAGGTGAAAGGCACTGGAAATACACAGGCATAGAAACGTAGACTAAGACACTAGATGACCTATAATTCCAAGTGACAACAAATACAAAGACGGAATGACATGTTAAGAAGTATCTATTTTGACATAGTTTTTGATTTCTCCCATTAACTGAATTTTCTATCAGCTCAAAGGAAAAGGGAGTACCATCTAAACCTCACCCAAATCCTGCCTCAGCCAAGTACTGACCTGAAGGGTTTTTTAAAATCGAAAATGTTTATTTTTCCTGGACTAGTTATTAGATCCAACTCACGAATAATTCATTTCTGTTCATAATTTGACAGCAATTCCAAAATGTATCCAGAGAACAACACAGAAGCCTTGTGCTTTCAGAGTTACCTGCTCCAATGTGCAGAGCAGCTTCTGAATCAGCATAATTTACATAAGCAGAAGCAAGTATACGTACGAAAGCTAAACGGTGCCCCGGAGAGTGAAATCAGGCTCACCCTGACTTAACTGGGAGACACAGACAAAGGCAAAGAAGGGTAAAGGAGAAACAAGAGAAGAAAAATGAGGGAGAACTGGAGTTGACCTCCCACAGAGTCCTAGGTGGGAGTGGGGCCTCCTTCCAACACACCCCCCATTTCTAGGCTCCTGGGCTGCGGTCCTCCCCCAGCTGGCAGAGGCCCACAGGAGCTGGGCTTCTGGTCTCAAGCCTGGTGCAGGCCTGAGGCTGGTCGCTGAGGCTGTGGAGCGAGTTAGCGGGCTTCTGAGCCAGGTCAGGTAGGAGAGGAGGGGAGAGGGAAAACTGAAGTAGGCTAAGATGTGGGGCCTGTACCCGTGGTACGCTCTCCATCTGGCCTCGCCACTGCCTTCTCGGACTGGGAAAGGTGAGTTAAACGAGTTAAACACAGCGGCTCCCCGCCCCCTCACCACCCCGGTAGAGGGGCCGCAGGAAGGAGCGCAGTGTCAGATCAGAGCAGAGGGGGCAGCTGAGGTCAGAGGCCCCTAACGATGCCAATCCAGAGGCAAGTCCCTTCCCGCTGCACAAAAGCCCAGTGACATGCCGACGAGGGTGCTGGGGCAATGGCCCTGTTGCACCCAAACCGCTTGCCTTCTCAAACTTGCAGGCACACAGTGCAACACAGACACCTGGCTGGCATTTGGAGCAAGGATAAGGCACCTCACTCACCTTTGTCTTCCTCGAGGCCTGCGGGCCCGGCAGGAAGGCTGGGACAGGGAGCTTCTGCATACTGTGGGAGATTATGCACGTCTCTGCAGGAAACGAGAAAATGAAGATCTGCTGATTTTTTCTATACAAGGAAATACTGAAAGTGTATAACCAGGTCTGACTGAGTTTTTACAAGAATTCTTCCCCCAAGAAAAGTAGATACTAGAGACATAACGGCACCCAGCCAGGAA
Source organism: Pteropus vampyrus (assembly GCF_000151845.1). Taxonomy (NCBI): domain Eukaryota; kingdom Metazoa; phylum Chordata; class Mammalia; order Chiroptera; family Pteropodidae; genus Pteropus; species Pteropus vampyrus. Next base: position 1,681,772 of record NW_011888828.1, read on the forward strand.
AGGGGTTGGGAAATATGAAATCCCCAGGATCCAGCAAAACAATTTTAACTTAGGTCACCTGCAGTTTCATATCTACCTGCCAGCAGCTGGTGGCAATTCTTAATCCCTGGTTTACTTTCTACCCCGAACGAAACCCGTTCACACAGAGCTTTCTTTGTCTCTGGCTGAGTTTTTTTTTTTACTTCACAAACTCCCCAATTCAATTTTAATGACATCTTCCTGTCCTCTCAGAACATGGCCAGCGCCTAAGCAACCTAATTACGTTCCTCGGTCCGAAAGCCTCTCCCTTCTCGCAGACCCTCCTGTTCGCCCACTCAGTTAAAGGCTCTGGTTTTCTCTGTCCGACGCTGCAGCTGTCATCAGACCGTGCGACTGTAAACATGTGCTATCCATTAGGTTCTTGCGAAAGTTCCTAAATCATCAATGCTTAACTTTATTTCAGATCCCAGCAAAGGGTTAATGATGTCCTTCCTTATAATAACTACGCTTTCTTCTTCCTGCGTTCAGGATGTGGGGTTTTCTAACTTGGTGACATTCCGGAAAGGACTGGTTAATACTGGAGACACCCTCACATGAACCATGTTCATTTGGAAGCATCCTGCTTGCTGAATTATTAGTAAAATCAGAGTTTACTTTCTCGCGTCCTTAAAAAGTTTTCGGGGTCTACAGCCATGCCACCCTGAACACGCCCGATCCCGTCTGATCTCGGAAGCTAAACAAGGTCGGGCCTGGTTAGTCCTTGGATGGGAGACCACCTAGGAAGACCAGGTGCTGTAGGTGTAAAACATTTTAAAAAATAAGGGATTGGAAGCTGACAAGGTCCTTGCAGTCTGTGAGGTCAACCAAGGGTCGCCTCTCCTAAAAATAAATAAATAAATAAAAAGAATAATAAAAAAAAGTCTTCATACTGGAACCTGCAGAACCAAGTATAAAGAAGAAACATGCCGATAGAAAAAGCAGCACATAAAACCTACTGGAAAAGCCGGAAAGTTAAAATCTTACGTGGGATTGCAGATGTTATGACAAAGGTTCAAGGAGATGGGGGTTTCTGAAGGAAAGTTGTTTTGTGAAACAGCGTCTCCTGCATAAAAACAAAAAATTATCACAGACTTTTACACACATAATTCAACTACAGTATGTATTATAATGCAGATGGTTAATCTCATTAACTCCTACTGAGAGATTTCTCTCTTTAAACTGATATTCACACATTCAGTGAATTAAAAAAAAATTTTTTTTTAAATAATTTATCTTTTCATTGAAGACTTAATAAAACCCAAAACTTAAATGTATTAATCTTGTCTTAATAATGTTTTAATTATGGAGAAAAAGCTAAAACCGTTAACCATTTAAGTTTTTAATAGGGATTTTTCTGATGAAAGAAATTTTTCTATACACACACACACACACACACACACACACACACACATCCCTCAAGTTTATAAAAATAACTTTTGTTCATTGTAGGAAATCTATAAAAATAAACAAAAGTTTAAAGAAGAAAAATATGTCACCTGCAATTATACTACCATTATCAACATTCAGATATATTTCCTTACCATCTCTTTTATGTGTGCATATATGTATAAAATTGGGGTCATACTTCATGTTTACTTTGCCTTTTTGGTCTTATATGCCATTGATTATATTAGGGACATTTTCCTGATACATAACCTTCAAATTTTTATCATCCTTCTGTCAGCCTTTCCCCTCCAAACAAAAGCGGTACTTCCATATTTTGTTAACGCTAACTACCGAATTTTTAAGACTGCATTAGCATCCTTAGAAAAGCCCTGTCTTCAGTAGTGGGTGGAGCTGTGCTCGGTGCACCCCGTGAAAACCAAGCTTCCTCTGGCCAAGAAAGCCAGCCCCATTACCGACAGAATGCCGAGTGCCCACCTTCACTTATGTCCCTATGCTCTCAACGTGGGAGACAGTGTCCCCTGGAGGGGACAGGACTGGTTTGTTTCTTGGGAGTTGAGAAAATCTTATTTTTATGCATGGTACACAGTGATAGACAGATCACAGTGAATCTCAGAGGTACTAGAGTTTTACGGGAGTCTACAGAAAACAGTGGCTTCTAAGGCTCCTGGGGGAGGGGGCTGATGATGCGAAAAGGCTGAGACGGGTGGACTGAAGTCACACATGGGCACTTCATTTAGGTTCTTGTGCTCTGGTCTCTCAGACGAGACCTTTTATAGGTGTCACTGCTGGTCGGAGGGGCCGGGGCACAGTGCCCAGGTTCGTCCCCAGGACCCACCGGCCGGCAGGGAGTGCCGAGGGCCCGCCACGGGCTGCTTGTCCCCATCCGAGCTGCTGGTGCTGCTCCAGCTGCCCCAGCTGCCCCGGCTGGCACGCACGCTTCCCGAGGAGCTGCCGCAGTCCGAGCTGGACTCCGAGCAAGACTTCTCCGCACACTTCTGCCCGGGCTGCTGGAAGTAACCCTCTGCAGGAGGAAGAGAGCAGAGCTGAACCCATGCACGGGGGCCACGTTTCACCCAGTTTCAACCTGATGCCATTTCTAGTCAAGGGAGAGGCATGATCCTGAAGGCAAGGCTTAACTTTAACTTCAGTCAGCTACCCCTGCACATCTGATGAGTAATAATGGGTGTCTAAGAAACAGTGGGGGACAAGCTACGTCTCCTCTGCCTATGGGATGGGCAACAAAGCTTGTGAATACCAGTGATAACCTTGGTCTAAAAATGGTCTGGGAATAACAAACACTCTTATCAAGAAAACTGAGGCTACTCTATTAACCGGAGATTTGTAGGTAACTTCCTCCTCTCTTTTATTAAGATACCTACTAAGAACTTCAAAGTATATATATGTGTGAGTGGGAAGAACCTCCACGAAGACCAAAAACCAATACACGTGTCAAAGGAATGAACGAGAGAAGAAGACAGAAACCCATTCACTCTACCGGCCTGTGTGCTGCTGTGGACAGGTGCCTGGGACAGTGGGCGCTGGGCTGGAAAATTATACCCGCCCCCCGCCTTGTACCCAACATGTACCGCCAACTTCAGTGGCCCTTTATGTAGCCTCCTGCCATGCTCTGCCTTGCCCTGGACCTGGACCTAACACTCTATCTCCCACTCCCAGGGACGTGCCCAGCACTCCTTGGGGGGGACAGTGGCCTGGCTCTGCAAGAACCACCTGGCTCAGGTGCGTGAGAATAGCCACTGTTCTCACTTGTCTATTCTTTAGGACAAGCAACACTTGTTCCTTCGGCAATCTGCATGAGGACAGCTGACAAGGGCCAGATTTAGTGGAGGGGGGAGGGAGGAGGGGATGACACTAGGGGTTTGACCAGACTCCAAAGAATCAGCTTTCTCGTCTCATCCTGACACCTTTCCAGTTGGGCTTTAGTAAGCTAAGTTACCCAGAGAGTGATAATGGCATCAAGACACCACTTCTCTGGCACTGGATACTTCTTCGAGGAAACGAGTTCCAGCAGAAGAGCCACCATCCGGAGCTCGGCATGCTTACATACCTGCCTCTCTCTGTGCAGCAGATAAGCTCCTTCCAACGCCAGCATCTGTTTTACACAGTTCTCCAGGGGTTTCCTCTCTACACCAGCTTCTTACATCGATGTCTCTGCTCAGTTCGGACCTTTCAAATTCACCGCACACAAGTTTTAATTCACTCTGTTCAGAAGGCCTGCAAGAGCCACAAAAAAATTACATCCGCATGTTATCATGCATCTACATACATATCGCTTTCCAGGAGACTCATTAGAGGTAAAAATATAAATCCGGGACAACTTGAGACTTCTTCAATTTGGGTCTGATGGGAGAAGATGGTGAGGAAAAGAGAGATACCTAAAAAAAAAGACTGTGCTCTTTTAGAACTAGGATTAATCTGCAGTTCACTTATTCTATTTTCGTGTTTTACAGTGAGAGGAATAAAACTCCACAGGGTTAAATGAGTCACTCAGGGTCAACTGGCAAGTGGCAGGTACAGGACCACAATGCAGGACGGCTGGCTTTTCTCGCTTGGTTTAGTGTAAAATATGATCCTCGACAGGTGAACCTAGGTACCCAGTGCTTAAGCCTCTTCTCATTCACTCATTTAGCAGACATTTGATGGGTGACTACCACGTGCCATGGTTAGGAAAGGTGCTGTGTCTACAAAGAATAAAGTTCTTCCCCCAAAGAGCTCACCGTCCAATAACGATCTCTCTCTTACTAGACCATGAACTCCTTGAGGGAAGAACTGTCACACGATTTTGTAAACGGTGACACAGAAACGTGGGAAGAAAGCTATGGGATACCTAGATGATTATCTCACACAGTCCAATTTCAGTCCTCATGTTCGGTTTGTAAGACTGCAGTTAAGAAGATCAAATATGTAGTCTACGGCCATGCCACCCTGAACACGCCTGATCCCATCTGATCTTGGAAGCGAAAAGCAGGGTTGGACCTGGTTAGTACCTGGATGGGAGACCACCTAGGGAGATCAGGCACTGTAGGCATAAAAAAATAAAAAATAAGGGATGGTAAGCTGACAAGGTCTTTGCAACCTGTGAGATCACCAAGGGTTGAACTAAAAAAAAAAAAAAAAAAAAGATCAAATATGTGAGATGCAGCACACAATGTTGCTGGTTTCCGACAGCTCAGGTAAAGAGCTGGAGCAAGACAAGAGCCAAGGAAACAGACAACCCACCAGCCTCCTCCTTCGTAAGCGTCATGTTCCTAAAACATGCCGATATGCTATAAGCCAGCGGAAAATTATATTTTAAGAACTTGTTTCTTCGGCATGTCAGAAATCTGCTTTTAAATATATATCGTAACAATGAATTGTTGAAATTCCACTCAGGTTCGTATCAGGAAAATATAAAACTTTAAAGTGACCTCATAAGTCAATCAAGTTTTTATGAAAATACACGTAAAATACAAGGGTTAAACTTCCTTTCTATAGGATACCGCATTGCAACTTTCAAATAATTTAGCCTAAGTAATTTTGGCCAAAATAAGGATAATTACCAATCGACGATCAGTACTGAGTAGTAACAACAAGATAACAATAAGTATATTTCTTTTTTTCGTCTCTGCATTTTCCTGATTGTTCCCCACGAGCTGGGGGCTGAGCTAGGGGCTGAACTGGACGTGAATATCCCTTTGGAGCTGCCTGACCTGCTTGGGGTGCCTGTGCCAACTGCAGGGGGGCTCATTATAGTGCTGAGTCCCGGAGTCTGAGCTCCAGATTGCCACTGCCTGGGGACCTAGGGACAGAGGCTGTGAACGGCACACATATCCTTCCCATTGGTGGGCTTCACCACAATGCGGGCTGTTCAGGGTTTCCTTCCAACAAGTATACACGCAACAAGGTGGAACTGTCCCCACGCAAACCTGGAGCCGCCAGAGAACAGCTGGATAGAACAAAGCTAAATACCCAGCTGAGCTCACAAGGAAGAGAGCTCTCCAGATGTCACGACTCCAAAGAAGAAAAAGGCAGACTGGTGAGGATGGAGGGATTACTTGGATGGAGGGATTACTTGGTGGGAGGAAACAGGCTCTAAACACCCCGACAGCAGCATACAGAAGTCAAAGAGCTGGGACTAAGTCTCCTGAACTGGGGCCCTGGAAGGGGACACTGAGAGTGCAAAGGACACCTCCATCCACGCTCCAGGGAGGAAGAGGCAGGGGAGAGTGTCCGCTGGAGGCTCTCGGCTCATGAGTGTATTTGGCTGCTGTAGGTCTAACCTAAGGAATGAGAATTCAGAGACTCTCCCAACGGATGGACCTGGAGTCAGAACATACACACTACTGACCCGGAGAAAAAAGACCAAGCTGAGCAATTTACTTAAAATTAGACTGAGAGATTTCTGGAAACCCGGAAATATGGGATTCGCACATAAACACTACCCAGCTCCTTCATTTTACCGATGAGATAAGAGCTCAGGGAGACTAGGTGTCCACAGCAGAGTGACAGAAGCCTGGTTCCAGGTCCTTACCCTCACCCACGCTGGGGCTGCGAGCAAACCAGGTCACGTCTGAGCACCTCACTCCCTGCAGCTGCAAGAACCCACCTTCTGCAGCACTGACTGTGGGGGCTTCCCTGAGTGGTGACTAGTCGCTTTCATTAGAACCCCGGATGGGTCGGGGTCAAGCTGGGAACAGGGTGCCTGCCTGTGTCCAGGGGTGCTCTGTGCTGCCTACTTCACTAATGCTCCTGCACTTCACAGGCAGAATGAAGGTCCTGGTGTAGATGTCTTATGCTTTTTCTCTAAAACCTCCCATAGCTTTTAGCGTTTTATAAAGTAAAAAATCTGAAAAATCTGTTCGTAATAAATGAATAAATGAGAACGTAACCAGAAAACATTAATTTTAAGACCATACTTTTATCTCAAAAGACAAACACTCCTACACGATCTATTATCTGTATCTAACATGACAAAATTAAGGTTTAAATAGCTCAATGTAAAATCATAGAGTAAAAACAGATCAAAATTTTAAAGGGACTGTAAAATAACACACCTCAAGACCGGAGCAGAACCCCTTTTCTTGTTTTTTCTACACGTTCGATTTTTATTCCAATTTAAATTTTGTAAATTCCCTTCTTTCTTCTCCTGAAGCTTCTTCTTTCTATAAGGATCTTCTTGCTGAAAAGAAAAAAAGAAAATCTTTCGTTAAGGTTTAGACTAAATACACGTTTTAAAAAACCTCCCCATGATTGTCTTAAGGGTTTTGTATAGGAAAATCTACTCGAGTTAATCTGGAAAATGCGAGGCGGGGGTGGGGGTTCTATGATTATTTTCTAAACTTTTGAAGACCAACTCTATAAGAATTCAGAACGTTCCAACGCTGGTGGAAACTGAGACATACATTTCTAGAGAGTTTGTTTTCGTTTCTCGTCTTTCTCTACCTCCCTCAACCTCCGTAAAAAGAAATAAATTGTTGCCTATAAAAATTCCTCAGGGGCAAAAAAGGAAAAACATCTGCTAGCAATTTATGGTCAGCTTGCTGTTAACTTCAGCAGCAATAAATCCTCCAACCTTCACCTGTTAATTTGGTATGTGCAATTCACATGAATTACTACCAAAGAAAAATCATGTAAAAACTCAACTTCGGAGTAATCTGTATATTTACGTTGTCGTTTGTCGTTTGAACTTTAGGAAAACAGCCAAATCTCCATAGAATGCTCCAAACTAATTTAAGCTTTTCAAGTAAATAAGGCAAGAATATGCTTTATGTTTCTTTAAGTGTGGTTCTGAAAAACTTAATTTAGCATGAGATACACATATATATTATATCTACAAATAATGCTTGTATGTATATCAATTTTATCTATTATATATCTATAAATTATATGCAATACACATGTTTGTGTACACACACATTATATATATCAATGTTTTGATATATAATTTTATATATATATATAAAATCAATGTTTTCATTTGGGCTTTTTCCTCTTTTAAATGTCAGGCATGAACTGTAAACAGGCCTAAGGGGAGGAGGCTTCCTCTGTCCTTTAAAATTTTAAAGTAGCTCATGTCTTTAAAGCCGTCTAACATAGACTCTTTCTCTTCTTTCTACCAGGCTGCCCCCTTTAATGCAGAGGCACTGTCAGCAGGGCGTGGGGATGGGGGTGGGGTGGAGTTGGGGCTGGGAGCTCACGTTTTGAGATCCTTGAGCTTAGGGTGTGAGCTTAGGGTGTCAGGTCTTCTCAGGAGGAAGATGGCTGCTCTGGGGACCTCACAGTAAATGCCTGAGCTCAGAGAGTCCTATTCCTATCGAGCCCTAGGATTCCCATTTCGTAAAGAACCAAGAGTGGCTCATTTGTCCTTCGTTTCAGAAGTTTGGTCCAGAAATCAGAATAGGAATCCATGAGGTTCAAACACACACTTGAGTAACACATACATGACTTGGAAAAAGAAGAAAAGGTTTCAGATGCTTGTGTGTTACATGCCTGGGGTGTCCGAAGCCTCAAGAATCTAGTAAAGCAATATGCTTACTACAATAAACAGACTCTAGAAATAAAGTGAAATTGTAACTGTATAGGTGCTGGAATTATGGGATTTTTGCTTTCTTCTTTATACTCCTTTATTTCCCCGCCCCAATAAGTACGTATTAACTTTTTCCTGATTCTGAAGGTATTTTTATTTATTTATTTATTTTGAAAGGTATTTTTAAAAACATGCAAAGCTCTATTCTACAGGGTCTGATACTAATCGCTTAAGTTTCATGTTAAACGGCACATTACAGACAAATGATCAGACAGACATGCTCCAAAGTTATCCATTAGATACATACATGTTTAGTCATGTATTGTTCCTTGTGTGTTCCTAACTTTGGGGGCACATTCTCTGCTCCCCTGTTCCACCCTGTCCACCTAAGGACCAAGGGAGGCTTTTCAACTCAGCACGTACTTGAGCCTTTCTCTGTTCCTTCAGGGTCACACACAAATAAAGGACCAGTCTCTAACTGGAGTCAAAGAAGAGTCGTGAGCTAGCTGGTCAGCAGTCACTCTGACACCTTTCTCAACTCAACCTGGTGAGAGCTGTCGTCACGTGCAAACAAGAGGGCTCGAATCTGAGGACCACAGAGACAGAGGAGTGGGGCCTAGCGCTCAGAAGCATCACCGCCTCTGAATATGCTGAAGAGTGGACGTGAGGAGTGCTGGCCAGGCTGGATTCAGAGGTGTGAGTGGAAAGACCAAGAGGCAGTGTCCATGAGCAAACACAGGAGGGGACTAAAGAGTATTGACAAGAGAAGCAAAAGACAGAGGACACAATGAGGAATAAAAAACTGATGAACAGCGCGCACGCGCGTGAGAGAGAGAGAGAGAGAGAGGAAGAATAAAGGGACAGTCTGGGTCTTTGCTCTCCAGTAAATAGGGTGGCACATATGGGGAGGCAGGACTAACCAAGAAACTGAAGGAGTCCGGGTAGAGCGACAGCTAAGACAACTCTCTGAGACCAAACCGCCTGCTTTGAATCTCACTCGTGCCTACTAGCTGTGTAATCTTGGGCAAGTTACTCGGCCTCTCTTTGCCTCAGTTTCCCGAGTCTTTCTCAAAAGGCTATTGTGAGGATTAAACTATCTGACACATAGTAAGCAGCTTTTTAGAAGACTTAGCTATTACCATCATTATTACTGAGTTACTTAAACTAGCTAAGTTCTCTGACCTCCCTGATAGAATGGACAATTTAATTGATTGCTGGGTAAGGAAATAAGATTTCCTAAGCTCTAATAAAAGCAAAGGGTAAGGAAATAAGATTTCCTAAGCTCTAATAAAAGCAAAGGAAGAAAATCAAAGAAGTCACAGACTGACTGCACAAAGCCATTCTTAACGTAAAAGCAAATAAAAATAAGATGGAAAAGGCAAACTAAGAAAACATGTGACACTATTTGATAGACAAAGAATTAATTCCTTTACTTATGTCCTGACAGAAAAAAAACAACACTAACATTCAATAGAAAAGTGGGCAAGAAGGACATGAAATACAAATTCACAAAAGAAATATAAAAAGCCAAAAAAGTGAAGCGTTCATCCAAAATATTTAATAATAAAGTATGTTTTTAGTAATGGTAAATTTAGACGAGCCTGTATCTCATCTTTCCAGTTTGGTTTAAAAAACCTCAAGTATGTTTACATTGCATGTTTATGCCCTCGAACACTAGGAAAGGGCCGGGGAGGCGGTACTGTGAACAGTGTCTGCCTCTGAGCAGCAGGAGTGAAACCGGATTAGACATTTACTTCTTAATTTATAAAAAAAAAAAAAAAAAAAATTAAAAAATTTTTCAGTGGTAGGATTTTGGATGGATAATTTCTTACTTGTTTTTCAGAATTTTACAAAAAAAAAAAAAAATGAAATGAAGGAAAATGCTCCCCTTCCCCTACTAAGAGATGGAAAGTGAAATGAAAAACAAAACACAATTGTTCACCTCTCACATTGACCAAGATTTTGCCAAAAAAACGGTGCTACTGAGCCCAGAGTGAAACCAGCGTCCTCATACACCATGCATGGGAACGTAAATTACTACCCCCTTTCCGGAAAGCAGTCTGGGGGTACACATGAGGGTCCTTAAACAGCTGATACCCTTGCATTTTATTTCTAGAAATCTAGAAGAACATATCAGGTCCATAGGCAAGACGTCAAGACAAAACAGTTCATCACAGTGTTATTTTTTATGAAGATAAAAAGTTGCAAACAACTGTAATGTCCAACTGCATGGGGAATGGCTTAGATTAGGGCATCGTTAAATGATGGAATGCTGTGTGACCACTGAAAATAAAGTTCCCCATCCATTCCAACATAAGGAAATTTAGAATTACATTATAACAAAGCTACATACATACAGTGAATCGTCACTGAGTTTTTAAAAATTTGCATACAAAAGGAGAATATAGAAAAAGGTGAAAAGTGGTTCGTTTTGGAGAGATCTTTTCCCTTCGTATACTTCTATAATAATTATGAGTGCCTTTTCTAAGGGAAAAAAATCGGCTTAAAAGAAAATAAACAGCTAAGGCTAGGGTCAAAATCTGGTTTGTGGCTCCCAAACCTGGGCTTCAACCTTCTTTGCCAATAAATCTAGAGGAATGTTCCCCACACACTATACAGATTTATATAAACCCTTTTCTAAGCTGCAAAATTAGGCCCTAAGAATGTACTGAAAAAAACAAACACTGAGCAATGCACTTGGGAATGTGTTTACTGAGAACGATTTTCTCCAACGGAACAATGAAATGGAAGGTACCCACAAGCACAGGGTTTTAAAAAAGAGTCACAGAGCCTGCGGAGAAATGACAGGTGACAGCCGCCCAAGCTGCACCATAAGATCCACGTTGGCTGACTAGGCGTACGGCCTTGAACCATGAAGCACACACAGCCTGAGTCCTCCAAACCCTTGGATCGCTGCATCCCCACTGCGAGCTAGCTGCCAGCACTAGGGGCAGACGTCTGTCCTGTACGAGCTCACAGACCAGAAAAGGAAGCAGGAACACACACAATGACTGGGACCCAGCGCAAGACATGCATGAGCTCCAAGGAGAGGGATAAGAGACAAAAGACAAATAACTTGAATAAATTAAGAAAACAGCCTTGTCCAAGGGCACACGTGTACAGCACTAGCTAGTCAGGGACCAGAGCTGAGGGCTGAGTTTGAGATGGGAGAATGGTGCCACCACAGGCGGCAGCGGGGCGCCAGCAACAGCACCACATGGCACCGTTCCTCTGGGCCACCTCTTCCTGTGGCCCGCAGACAGAGGGGACTCAGAATGCCTAGTTCCATCATCCCTCCCAGCACACAAGACTGCAGGGCTGTCAAGTCAGCACATCCCAGCATCGGGTTCTACTTCTTCGCTGGGCCACGCCAGAGTCTCCGAAGCCCTAACGGCATCCATCCCGCCCAGCCCCGATTCAACCACTGCTTCCGCTCCCGCAAGTACGCCCCGCCTTCGCCGTCTGGCCCCGCCTTCTGTGCATCTGCTGTACCTGCACCCTCAAGCCATCTGCAACTTCAACACCCCCAAGGTTCAGACTCAGGCCCTGGGTCTTCTCTCTACACGAACCTCAGAGAGCTCAGGGTCACCCCTGAGTTCTAATGTTCATGGAGACAACTCCCAAATCACAAGCTCCCGCCTGACTTGCTGTGGAAGCTCTGGCTCCTTACCTCCGTCTTCCACTGTCCACATCAAAAAGTCCCGCCGTCCCTTCTATCAGTTATGATCAGTCATACCTATCGTGTCCTTGGCACTTATACTCATCAGCACTTAGTAAGTGCTGCTACTCTAAGAACTTATATTAACTCATTTAATCCTTACAACCCTATGAAGTAGGTATGCTATTTTACATTAATATTTTTATATTATTTTTCTGACGAGGAAACTGGAATGTTAAGTAACTTGCCGAATGTCATCGAGCAAATAAGTCAAGAGCTGGATTATCTCGAATCCTTTCCTTCAGGTCAACAATTCAATTTTCAGCCACTGAATATGTAGTGTAGTGTCTTTATTTATTTACTTAGCTTTATAATACCTCTGATATACCAGTATATTAATTCGCCTTTAAAAGCTTATTTTATTGAATATATTATATAATGTGAAGTACTCTCAGAGTTTCCTTCAAGTCTCTGGATATGTTTTCAAGGTTGGGATCTTTATCTGTCTTCTCTATGTTCTAATCCTTTCCTTCATTTTTACTGCAACATGTTTGCATCGTTGAAATGCTATTTTTTTCACTGTGCTTGTGGTAATACACAGATAGGTCTGTTCTGATGTCAAGCAGGTAAATTCTCCCAAATACCTTCCCCACCTGTCCATTTTCCTAGGTTCTGCTTTCTAAACTCTTTTCAGTAGCCTATCCTGGTGAGAAGGGAAAGAGCTAGCTGGGGCAGCATGAAAGCTCTGTTTTCCCTTTGGGGATTCTGTTGTACCAGGGCTGATGTACTCAACGTATAAAGGCCGCCCCCTCGCCTATGGATTCTGGCGCTTATGCCTCTAACTCTGCAAGATTATGCTCTAAAAACAGATGCTGGGTAATGATCAGAGAGATCTGTGCTCTGGTCCTCTTCCACCATCTTACCCAGGAGCTATTTCCATTTGCCTAAGAACAGCTTCTCTTGAGAGTAAAAGCTATCTGACACCACTAAAAATTATTTTAGTCTCTCCTATATAAGGAGAAAATAAATAAAACTTTCCGAACAC
>NW_011888828.1:1695462-1701608 GCF_000151845.1 Pteropus vampyrus
GCCCAGACGGTGATGCTTGTACAACAGTATGAATGTCCTTAAAGCCAATGAGCTTTATAATTTAAAATGGTAAATTTTATGTTATGTATATTTTACCACAATTTTCTAAAAAGTTGGGGAAGGAAGAGAAGGGTAAGGAGTTGGGTTCTGGTCATGACTCAGCCAATGGTGGACGCCCACCTGCCCAGGCAGCAGGGCCTGCATGCTGAAAAATGAGCAATAAGTGAATCACACAGCAAAGGGTGGTGTTGGCAGGAACCTCATCTCAAAACATGACTTTTCCATTTTTCTTTCGCATGATTTTATTCATAAGTGTACTTCTTCTTCTATCACTTACTTCAAATAAAGTCAAATCAACCTCAACAACTGGCCTCGGTGTTCTAATACAAAACGAAGTATTTCCATACTTTCTCTTTTTTTCTTTATCTGAGATTCCCTGATACCTTGGTAATCTGAGAAAGAGTTAGCTGACCACTATGCAAATATTTCACAGCAAGGCAAGCTGCAGGCTCTGGTGAGATGAATGGAATGCCTGACCAGCCGTCAGCAGAGGCTCCAGTCTGGCCCTGCAGTCAACCCCCTCTGATTCTGCAATTCTGAAGCTACAAATTAAACTCACTCAAAGCAAGAGACATACATTTTTAAAGCAACACATATAAAGTAAGCATATTTTTGTTAACAGACGATTATATAAATATTACATAACTATAAAAATGTTGAGGAAGAGTTAATTCTTCTACAACGCAAACTAGGTGTTAAAACATCCACAGAGGAAGATAATGTATCCAGTACTCTGAAGGAGTAAAGGAAAAAGCCAAAAGCAAACGAGACAGGTCTGGGACAGAAAAAGAAATCATAAACAAAGACATTGCTTTGAAGTCTGGGTGCTTTGAATATGAAACAGAATACAGATATTCCCCTCAAAAAATGTACCATTACTTTCCTAGAGTCTTAATGACAAAATACATTTCCTTAAGTTTCCTGCAGGCCAAGAACAGTTCTAAAAGTATTAGCCATCAAAGTTTCTTACAAAGGATCAAAATTTAATACCCAACACTAACCTATCCTGCAAGAGTGGTAAAGCAGAGACTGCTAGAAAATGAGTAATGTCTTCTGTGGGGCCAACAACAAACAATCGAATGAATCCTAAAAACAAGTTCTTCATTAAATCTTTGAAGAATTCTAACATGACAATATTCAAGAACTTAGAAATACCATGAGTATATATTTCATTTTAAAAAATAGAGCCGTGTCATTCCATCTAGCATGCTTGCTCACAGTATGAAATGAACTTTCTTACGTTTATTTCAGAGGCCACAAAGATAAAAAACAAAGAACAAAGAACAAGTGAACTAACCAGAACAACCACTTAAAGTTTGACTATATGAAATCTAATCATATGGTCTATTTTGAGTAAACCACTAAAACTTCAAGTTATTAGTATCTGTAAGTAAATGAGACTATTTTTTTAAAATTTCTGCAAATATTGCTATTTCAGAAATTTTGGAGGCATCTATCCAATTCAGCAGAAACTTTCATACACTGTTAATTTCAAGGATTAGGGTATTATTACACTTAAACATTTATTATCTTTTACATTATTATAAGCAGAAAGCAATAAAATAATTTGCTAACTCTTCTTCTTTCGTGGTGATGAGGCCAGCAGCAGTTTGCAATTAGCCTGAATTCTAAATCTGTGTTATTCTGATCATACGATTAAAAAATATTAGTTATAAACATTTGAAAGGAGACATATTTCAAAAGATCATTTACATTACACACACGAAGCCCCGCTCTGGTTGAATGATCAACAGACTCTGGAACATGTAACACATGTTTGAAAAATGTGGCTGCTTCACAGTTGTTTGACAGGTTGATGCACAAAACAAGTGTGTGAAAACAGAGCCCTGAAGAATCTGTCAACAGACTTCACTTCAATCAAGAATTTTAACTGATGATTTACCACAGGCCCCTCAGGAGAGGCAGGAGGAAAGGATCGGAATGGATGACATACGGTCTCTGCTGTTCGGAAAATACCATTTCTCAACAACAAGGAGCGTGTAGCTAGAGATGTTAATATACACTTTAGAACACTTTTCACACAATGTCACACTCCGGGGGAAAAAAAAAAAAAGCCTCCAAAAAGGAGAAGGCACAATTCTTCGGGGGCCTCAAGGAGTTCTGGGAAGTTAAGAAAGTGACTTCAGGTACTCGGAGGGGACAGTCCACCAAGGCACTCTTAGCACTAGGTTTGCTTCTAGAACATTCGTGCACTTCGGGACACAGGCCTAGAACGGGACAAACACACCAACTGGTTTCCACTGAGGGAGCACAACATCCCCAGCAGGGGCCCCGACCATCAGGTGGGCTCAGATCAGCTGGCAAGATTGAAGTTGTTTTTCTTCGGATTCCAGAAAAAAATCTCAAGATGGAGACAACACGTTTTTCACAAAAGAAAATGTTTTTCAAAAAAGAACTGATGCTCAATGTTAGAAGTGAAAACATAGAAATTTCTTAAATATAAGGTTTTCTCATCCTTGACCATTCTTTATACATCATGGATTGATTTGATTCTCTGCTGATTATATGCCTGCTCACCATCTGCCAGTTTGTTACGATGTTTTCCTTTAAAATTTGACAGAACCCAAAACCTTTAATATTACTGAAAAACACCAAATTCTACCTTCGAACTACAATTTATTTCCCTTAAATTTCCCAGGCCTTTCTTATTTTTAAAATTTTCGATTCTTTAAAATGTTTAAATCGTAAATCAATAGCAGGCCATTTGTGTACTCTGATATCTTCCTAGAATAATGACATGAACAGAAGACAGAACAGAGTACACATCGTTAATGGATTCCCTGGCGAGGGACCTCCCGCTCACACACCAGCTGTGGGGAGAAATGCAGGACGGTGAGGCAGCGCCTTCGAATTCGCCGAGATGAGCAGGGTGGAGAGCCAAAGTTCTTTCCTCCACTCTTATTTGATCTGATCGGCAATCACCCCGGTACCCCTGAACGTGCTGCTGATTCAGCCAGAAAAATAAAAGTAAAAAAAAACCCAAACTTCTCGTAGCTGGAGATTTGTTTCCATTCAAAACATTATGAACATACCAGTCCCCTGCATAGGCAAGAAAGATTCTGCGCAGGTTTGCCATCCGCAATGATATGAGCAGACCCTATGTGTACGGACTCCCACATTAAACTTACTCTCACCTGCTGAAATGTTACTACACTACACAGTCATCTAGGCTCGACTACAGGTGTTAACTATCACGTGTTGGACAGGAAGATCTTGAAGCATAAATTCAGATCCTTCCTCTGACCTGCTCTGGCACCACAATGCTGGTCTGCACCTCTACATTTCGACCACCCCTCAAAGAACTGTGCTGCAGCAGAAGACCCCTTCCATCTATCTGTCCTCAATGCCACAGCCACTGTAATTCGCCGGCACATTTATCTAGACATGTGACAGACGCAACAGACCACAGAAGCAGCACGTCTGCAGGGACAACGCCCACAAACGACTAGGATTTCAAGTTTGGGTAAAGTCAGCCCATGTCAAATACTGTGCTCAGGCCTAAATGACATACAAAAGAAGAGAAAAGCCCAGCCAAATTCGGCCCATAATTTCACCTTTCGTAAGAGTTCTGTTGTCTGGGCCCCAGCAAGTGTCTGGGACAGAAATGGAGCACAGGCACCCGCCCGCCCCACCACGAAACACCCTCTGACGAGATATGGTATGACTTTACTTAAAGATCTGGTTGACTGCACTGTCCAGAGGGTGAGCTGACATGCCAGGTGGCGAGGACACAGGGGACAGTGCTGACCCCGCAATGAGGAATCCACTTCAAGCATGAGCACTGCTGTCCGGGAAACGGCACAAAAAGGTTGGAACGAGGTGCACCCAGAACACAGATGCCCAAATCACGTTCCAACCGCAGGAGTCCAGCTTTCTTTTAAATTCGAGACATCCTTCTATGGAACACTTAAAATTCGGTCTGGGTTTTTGACCAAATGCTTAAAGCTCATCATTAGAATTAGTCAATCCATAATATTTCTGTACTTTCTCTACAATATCAAGGAGTGAAAAATATTAAGTTATTTATAGTTAGATGTTTCAAATAAGATCAATGTTAACTGATTATTTCCAGATTAAAAAGTGGCAAACATCTGACTTAACAGGTATAGAAATGTGCATATTAAAATGAACAAGAAAAATACACACAAGCTCTTATGCCGTTGGCCAAAGGGATCCATTAAAGCTTAATGAAAATTTTACATGTAGGGAGTCTTCCTAGTCTAGTTTGCTTACATTTTCATTAACTCTATTTACTATAAGAGAACATTCGTCTTCTTTTAACCGAGGGACGCAATTAGAAAAGAACCAGGGCCGAGGAACATGAGATGGTGGCAGCTGTTAAATACAGAAAGTTGTTAAGTTTTTTCCACTCAGAAACATTTTATGGGCTGATAAACTTTTGCAAATAGTCTGAAAAGTCAAGATAAAAAAATAATTAGGAAAACGTGACCCTATCCTCCCTAAAACCAAATATGATATTCGCATCCCTCTAAACATATGTACTAAAAAGTTAACTTCTTAACTAAGATAGTCTAAAGACTTGGTGCCTTGTCTTAAACTTCTGGCCTTACAAATCGTCTTTCAACATTTACACCTTTGCTAAAACTCTGCACGTGAACTAAAAATTCACAGTTAAAACTAAAGTCACAGGTGAGAACAAATTCCATTTAAAACAGACCTGAGACAAACAGGAGAGAGGAATCATCAAAAAGAATAAAAAGATTACCATTATTTTTCCTGGAAATTGCTGCCAAGTCTGACTGGTACTGAGGTGAATTTCTTGGCAAATGATTTTCAGGTAGTTTCTTAGAGGTCTTCAGAGGACCAAGCTCTCGTTCCTTGAGCTCAGCTATGTTTTCTGAAATTTTAATGTCCGTTTCCTTAGGAAACATACATGTCTGTATTCCCTCCTTCACATGACATTCTGAAGAAGTATTATTGACAACAACTGTGGTTTTCAGTGTGTTTTCCTCTTTATTCAGTAAGTTTTTGGGAAGGGTTAAATTCTTTTGCAGGTGGACATTCATGCCACTTGCATATTTGAGGTTTATCCAGTTCTCACCCATAACATCAGCGCACACGCCCTCTTTAGGGGCAGACGGGGGGCTGCCTGGGGTTGAAGTCTGTTTTTCCTCAGTATTAGTGTTGGCACTGCTGGCAACAGATGTGCTGGGTTTGTGTTTGCTGTAATAGACTGAGCACTTGTGCTTCTTCTGAGAATGACCGTAGGTAGCTGGGCTCCTCTTTGCAGCATTCTGCATCCTGCTTTGCGGGGCGTTCACCGGAAGGCAGCTCTTCCCTCTGCCTTTATCAGAGGGGCCATAGGTATCGAGAAAGTTCTTGCAGTTGCTTCTGAATTCAAGAAGGAAAACATTTAACATCAAGCCACACCGAACACGACTCTACCTCTCTGCTTCTAAACCCATGAGAAAGAGACAGCAGTTGGTACTGTGTCTATTAAGGAGTTCCACTTTTCCTTCCTCTAAAACTCCATGAGTTTACTAAACTAAGTCCTTACAAGAAGTCTATCTTAAAACGAAAGAGGTTTTGGCTGTCACATAATGACCTGAAGAAAATTTTACAAAAACAAATTTGAAATCAAAGTTTATATTACCTTAAAATGAAATCAGAAACACGTACTAGCAAAGGTGAGAACCCACATACACAGCACGAGGATTCTTACTTATGAGAATGGGAGCTGATGACGTCCATCGGACTGCTGTTTTGCTGTGAAGAGGAGCTAGCGTTTTGCCTCTGTCTTGTTTTCATGAACTCCATAAGAATGTACTGTGCTTGTTGGAAGGCTATTAAAATCACACCCAACAGGGACAAACTAAGAAGGAAAGCAATGAGGTTCATTACTGCATGGCTGTGACGGGCATTAAAAACATTAGCTTTATTACAGAGGAGCAGTGAAGGCTGATGGATAACAACTAAGGATACGGTATTAAAATTCCCCAAGATGTATGACATCATAATTTCTGATGTTTCTTAAAGGTCAAAAAACCCAAGTTTCTAAAAATGTGTATATTTCTAAGTCTGACATTTCTATTTTTGAAGATGCC
>NW_011888828.1:1701658-1703743 GCF_000151845.1 Pteropus vampyrus
AAATGAAATCAGAAACACGTACTAGCAAAGGTGAGAACCCACATACACAGCACGAGGATTCTTACTTATGAGAATGGGAGCTGATGACGTCCATCGGACTGCTGTTTTGCTGTGAAGAGGAGCTAGCGTTTTGCCTCTGTCTTGTTTTCATGAACTCCATAAGAATGTACTGTGCTTGTTGGAAGGCTATTAAAATCACACCCAACAGGGACAAACTAAGAAGGAAAGCAATGAGGTTCATTACTGCATGGCTGTGACGGGCATTAAAAACATTAGCTTTATTACAGAGGAGCAGTGAAGGCTGATGGATAACAACTAAGGATACGGTATTAAAATTCCCCAAGATGTATGACATCATAATTTCTGATGTTTCTTAAAGGTCAAAAAACCCAAGTTTCTAAAAATGTGTATATTTCTAAGTCTGACATTTCTATTTTTGAAGATGCCGCCAGGATAAAAATCACTCTAAACGGGTCATTCTGCTCTTCTAATCTCAAATTGCCACAGCCACTGAGCTAACAAGAGTTACAGATATACCCTTCACCTTGACTGCCAATGAACATGCATGGTGTGCAGTTGTCTATTATACTTCTAGGTCCTATGAATCTCTTACAATTTGTTTACTATTATCTTAAAGCTTACCCGTTACCACTTTCTTTACTTCATGCATGTCAGGGTTCTCAAAGCAATATAAATTCCACTCGATTCATATGCTTTGATTATACCCAGGCAATACACATATTCATGCAACTCGCCCGGATGGCTTCTCTACTCAGTGAGAACACTGGAGAAGGTGGTAGTTTACCTGACAAAGAAGACCGTAAGCCTCCAAAACGACTCCTCCCAGCTGGGTCCGGGAACCACATCCGCACACAAAGGCAACAGGTGATGAGGGAGGGTCACATTGAGAGTGAAGCGAAACTCTAGGTCAGCTGCAGTGACGAGAGTTAGCTCACGAATGACCCAGGACGAGGTAAAGTCTGGAGTAAACCTGATAACGAGAGATTCATCTTCGTGAACTTTAACGTCTTAATTTTAGGCACGAAATATAATAATCATAATGGCAGCAAAATTTCCTACTTGTACAAGATAAATACTTATATAAAAGCAACTTAAGATGTCTTACCAATGAAAAAAGGATTTTCCTCCCACCTGACTATTAAATGTATCACAAAACTTAACGAGGTTAAAGCTCTGTGCTTACACAATGCTGATATCCCGTGATGTGTTTGGGTCCAGGGAAAACTGACGACAATCTAGCACTTCGAATCCATAACCTTGGCAATTATACCCATTAATTTTCAGAGATGTCACAGTTATAGGAAGTGGTCCAATATTCTCAACTTTAAAGTTCTTCGTAATAGATAAAATTTGCTTGCTGTCTTTCAGTTCTAGTGAGGACGAAAGGTGATATTTAGTATATACAAACTGCAAAATTGATTTAAAATAAATATTGAAACAACATGTACTGAATCAACAAAGCGTGATACACGTTACTAAAATGTAAAAAAAAAATAATAATTCAATATAAGCTCCAAGTATGATTTCTACCTAATTTCTTGAACAGTTACAGATTCTGTTATACTATAAGAATAAAAATAATTAGTTGAGATTTTTCTTAAGTTAATTGACCTGCCAAAGTAATCAAAAACTCTTCTCTGTTCTTTTATTAAAGGTTAAGGTTAAAAGTTTATTCTTCTCAGAGGCCAAACTGTTTGGATTTACCATTAGCCACCACGCATGCTTCGTCTCCGAGATCCTCACTCACACTGAACAGAATAAGAGGGTGTATGTGTGCTTCTGTGAAAATCCATCACAGCGACTAGCAACACAGTTCAAAAGAATCTTCTTACAGAACGCTTTTGCTCTTGGCTTTAGCGCCAAGCCTGCCCTGTCAGAGTGCCACGAACACAAACTCACGTCGGCGGCAGTCCATCAGCGTGGACTCGGGCACCTTAAATCGCAGCGAACCTCCCGCTCCAGGAAGTCTTCCGCCCACTTTCAGTAACTCTCTGGCCCCAAACCCTTCCACACCAATCATGTCGACGACAGTCAAGTTATTCCTGTAGTGAAAGGAGAGGCAAA
>NW_011888828.1:1704513-1706683 GCF_000151845.1 Pteropus vampyrus
AAAGGTTAAGGTTAAAAGTTTATTCTTCTCAGAGGCCAAACTGTTTGGATTTACCATTAGCCACCACGCATGCTTCGTCTCCGAGATCCTCACTCACACTGAACAGAATAAGAGGGTGTATGTGTGCTTCTGTGAAAATCCATCACAGCGACTAGCAACACAGTTCAAAAGAATCTTCTTACAGAACGCTTTTGCTCTTGGCTTTAGCGCCAAGCCTGCCCTGTCAGAGTGCCACGAACACAAACTCACGTCGGCGGCAGTCCATCAGCGTGGACTCGGGCACCTTAAATCGCAGCGAACCTCCCGCTCCAGGAAGTCTTCCGCCCACTTTCAGTAACTCTCTGGCCCCAAACCCTTCCACACCAATCATGTCGACGACAGTCAAGTTATTCCTGTAGTGAAAGGAGAGGCAAACAAAAAGGCATCGTCACAGAGTCACGAAATAAGGTGCACTTGAACCTAAATATTACTAGTTAGCGAAAACGGTTTTAAAGTTTTGGGGAAAAAAATGAAATCTATGTAAGTAGTGTGGCATCTCCTGCCACTTCTTGGAATAAAGGTGCGTCCAAGGAAAGTGGAAGCTACCAAGCTCAGAAGAGTCAAGGCAAGCTGTCAGCGGACAGTAGGAGTGAATGGTCATGATCGCTCTTCAATCTCAGTCCCAGAATGTAAACTCACATGTTTCTAATAACCAGACCCCCGGGCGGTGATCTAACCTCTGAGAAAAAGCACCGAAGAAATAAATGGGGGGCCACAGAGAAACACTAACAAATATAGACAAATTGATAAAAAACTGTTTACACAGTGAACTAAGGGGTTTTCACAGAAATTGTGACTGTAAGAAATTCTGCCTTAGGAATAATTCTAGCAGTAAAATCCTCTTGTTTCTTCTGAAACAAAGATTTAAAATATCCCATAAATAACACATCTACTCAAGTTCTTACTAGTCAAACAGTAATTCAGACTAGCTTTTGCCTTTTCATTAACTGAAATCACGATTCCTGAGACAAAAAAGTTAAGTGGAAATGATGTTTAAATGACGCAGACTGGACTGAAAGCCACTCATTAATGTAAATACTACAGAAGCAGAGAAAGAACTCATTTCTATTTATGCAAAGACACAGATATCTTCACATCTTTATCTGAATGATTAAAAACCGTTCACTTAACCATTTAAAAGCCTTTAAGTGATGTTAGATGATTCAGACCGTTTGCAGAATAATATTGTCTCTCAAGACAGAAACCACCAAAAATAAATTAACTACTCTTAAAATTTAGACTTTCTTTTTGAGTCTGGGACATTTTAACCTGGGATGAAGTAAAGTTTACATCTACATCTCCTACAATCTTAGTTCTTCAAGAGAGAATAGATTTAAAATAAAAACACATCGTCAACAGAGCATTAGGAGTCTTAGTTAAAATGCTTACTAGAACAAACTCTTTTTAAAACTTTTAATACATTTTCCTTTTAGTAGCATTCACTTGCAGAACAACAAATTGATATGATATAATAAAGAAAGTCCAGAATAAGTCACTGTCAACTGATCTGACAGTAGAAAAGCTTAAAAAACTAAAGGATCATTTATTAAAAATTAAATTTGTGTTAGATTCTCACCAATGCAGAGCTTCAACACAGATCTGTTTACTGTAAATTTTTGAAAGAAGCTCTCGATAAATACTACCTAATGATGAAAAAAATTAAGAACGAAAAATATTAGGCTGCTTAATTAAGTCAGTTGGCAATAATTCTCATTTAAAAGAAAATAAAATACAAAAAGCCAATGGGCTCAATTAAGAACTTTTTCCATTGTCCTTTGGGGCGATGACAGAATTCCAGAACAAGACAGACAGACAGGAGAATCGTATACATCCAAACATTTCAGAATGGAAATGTATACAGCAGTGCTTCAATTATTTTTCTGGGCTAAGACAGAGAAGTCAATGCGTGCACGCACGCTTGTGTGCGTGCATTTGTGTGTATGTATTCATATGTACATATATATTCGAGTGTGTGTTCTGCCCTCTGTGACAGTAGCGGATGAGATGTCAGTGAAATGTACTGCTACTCTTGGAGAGACAGACACACACTCCTTATTGTGCAGGGGAGGAAACTGAGGCACGGGGGGGGGGGCAGGTAAGTGTTGGGACCTCAGGTAGCCTCTCTCCTCAG
>NW_011888828.1:1706733-1718298 GCF_000151845.1 Pteropus vampyrus
TCAAGACAGAAACCACCAAAAATAAATTAACTACTCTTAAAATTTAGACTTTCTTTTTGAGTCTGGGACATTTTAACCTGGGATGAAGTAAAGTTTACATCTACATCTCCTACAATCTTAGTTCTTCAAGAGAGAATAGATTTAAAATAAAAACACATCGTCAACAGAGCATTAGGAGTCTTAGTTAAAATGCTTACTAGAACAAACTCTTTTTAAAACTTTTAATACATTTTCCTTTTAGTAGCATTCACTTGCAGAACAACAAATTGATATGATATAATAAAGAAAGTCCAGAATAAGTCACTGTCAACTGATCTGACAGTAAAAAAGCTTAAAAAAACTAAAGGATCATTTATTAAAAATTAAATTTGTGTTAGATTCTCACCAATGCAGAGCTTCAACACAGATCTGTTTACTGTAAATTTTTGAAAGAAGCTCTCGATAAATACTACCTAATGATGAAAAAAATTAAGAACGAAAAATATTAGGCTGCTTAATTAAGTCAGTTGGCAATAATTCTCATTTAAAAGAAAATAAAATACAAAAAGCCAATGGGCTCAATTAAGAACTTTTTCCATTGTCCTTTGGGGCGATGACAGAATTCCAGAACAAGACAGACAGACAGGAGAATCGTATACATCCAAACATTTCAGAATGGAAATGTATACAGCAGTGCTTCAATTATTTTTCTGGGCTAAGACAGAGAAGTCAATGCGTGCACGCACGCTTGTGTGCGTGCATTTGTGTGTATGTATTCATATGTACATATATATTCGAGTGTGTGTTCTGCCCTCTGTGACAGTAGCGGATGAGATGTCAGTGAAATGTACTGCTACTCTTGGAGAGACAGACACACACTCCTTATTGTGCAGGGGAGGAAACTGAGGCACGGGGGGGGGGGGGCAGGTAAGTGTTGGGACCTCAGGTAGCCTCTCTCCTCAGTCACTGCCTCTTCCTACCAGGCGACACAGCCTCATCACTGAAAGCCTGACTTGAGACATAAATGTCAACTCTTTAGAGATCCTGTATTCTTGAGAGAAAAAATTCAGACAGAGGAGTCAACGAAGAGAAAAACAAAAAAAAAAAACAGACTCCAGGACAAGGCCACACCTACCGGATTAGGATGAGTGAGGTAACTTTTCCGTAGTCAGCTGGTGTGAAAATGACACCGACCCTTTTCATTTCCAAGGGCTGCAAATGTAAGTGGAGACTGCCAAACCTGGATTCCTCAGAATGCACGCCCTGCAAATTTAACAAGCACAATTCAACGACTCCTGTAAAGCAAGTTTCTGTCTTCATTATGTGCATTTTAGAGTATAAACATGATTGCTTTTCTTTTTATGTCCAGATCTGACCACCCCAGTCAACCTATTAAACTTATTTATCTTGAGAGTTCAAACCAATAAACATCTCCCAAGCCACAGCTGAGAAGAGACAGAGGCTGCAGGGCAACACGCATGGATGCTGGAAAGATGGTTTGTTTTCTGGGCTTCGATGAGTTGGGGCTAGAAGCCGTCTAGGCAAAGATGCTTTGCATATAAAACATCACTTAGAAAACAGACCAAACAGCCTCTATTTGAATACTACACGAATCCGATGAAACCACCCACCCACTGCTCAGCAACACTAAATGCTCTAATATGTGTATACAGAAACCATCTTTATTATATTTAGTCTCTCCGCTCAGGAGAAAGAGCTTTATTTACTCACATCTTCCTTTATTCTTTCCAAGATTTCTAACTTCTTCTGAATAAATCTTGTGGTCTAAACTTAATACTCAAGATTTCGTTATCCTTTTCCTTCTTTTCATTGTTTTTTCTAGCTCCTTCTCACTAAAAACGATTTATGAATTCCTTAGAGCTATAATCACATTATCTGCACAATATTTTTTTTCTGTTAATTTTTAAATTTGTTTTACCCTTCAGTTATTGCTCTCATCTCTCATGCTATCTGAAAGAAGCAATAATGATGGTAGCTGATTCATTTTCATTAGAATTGTAAACGTCATAGAGAAACCTTGCTTTATACAAATGAATATTGAATAAAAAGCTGCTCATTTTTAGTATTAAAACAATAATGACAACAGCAGCACCATTTATTAAATGGTTCTTATATACTAGGCATTGAAATGCAAGGTATATAAAATGATGAGCATTCTATAAACTTTACTAAATCTTTGAACATTATCGTGAATGAGAAAAGGCGGCTTAGAGAGAGAGGTTAAATAATTTGCCCAGGATCGCAGAGCTGGAACATGGAAGAGCTTGGATTCAGAATCTTGCATGTCCAATTCCACATGCTCTTCACTAAAGAAGCTACATTTCCAAAAGAGAACCAACGAAATTAAAATACAGGCCCCTTTCTTTACATGACAAAGAGTTCTAATAAGAAGTTTAAGTTACATTTTTACGTGTCTCAAAGGCATGGATGCTGACTATTCTTTTTGTCAATGTGATAAATTCACAACGGTAATAACTTCCTTTATCAGAGAAGATGTTTAAATTCTTGGGGAAAATCTTCAATCTTAGATGAAAAAAAAAATTTTTTCCCAATGAGTTACAATATTTGTTCAAACCTGAATAGAATATTTCTATGTAAAAGGAATTGGCATTATTGTTGGAATTTCAAATTATGTACGATGCAATAGCACTGGGGCAAACTATCTCTTAGTATTTTGGACTAATTTATCTCGAACAGCCTCGGGTGTTGGGTGGAGAGGAGATTGAGAGGGACAAAGCAGGACGGTCTCGCTAACCAAAACAAGACCAGGCTGCCCGGACCACTTACAAAGAGAAAGAAACATCTGCTGGTGATGTGCTTCCTACTGTAAAAAAAGTGTCTATGTTAAAAATCCACTTAAAAACTCGCTTTGATTAGTTTTGTTTTAACTCTTAGTTGGAGGTTATCTGTGGTCTCTCTCTTTGTTATTCAAGGTAATCTAGAGCTGACAGTAAATCTTTTTGGAGGGCTAAGTGAGGAGGAAAAAGAAAATACCCACGGCATTTAAATATGTGTCCGTATTAGAAAGACAGTTATATACATAGGTATGTTTACATGTCTATGTGTGTATTTTTTAAAACAGATGCTCCACTTTTGAAAGAATCTACATGCAGAATTCCTATGAGGAAAACACTCAGCTACACACAAAGAGCTACAGAACTACCGAGTGAAAACTGAGAAACAAGGCTGCCAAGTCCCCAGTCAGACATCCCCACCACATGACATGTTTACTCCTACTCCTAAGTATTTATGCAAAACCTCATGAGTGCCCAGAGGCTTGAGAATTTCAGAGAAATCTTTTTTTTTTTTACAGATGAGGTGACTATCATAGAAATTGGGTGACTTGCTAAAACATGAAGTTAGTTTAGTAAGAGAAGTTTTCTTTAAAAAATGTATTTACTTTTACCTTATCGTGCCCTAAAAAGAATTTGATGGGGCCATGGAATCTTAAGAGAATTATAAATTCTAGGGTTTCAAATTTTATAGTTTTCTACATAGCCCTGATTCAATTGTTATTTCTTTTACTCACATGAATCTAAATCATCAAATTAAAATGATTTACAGGCTAACATAAATCATGGATGCTTGCTGCATTAGTTAATTGGAAAAATCTGCTATGTATACTTAATGCCTAGAACATAAAAATAAGAGAACCACATATATTACATAAAGACACTTGAAACATAAATCGGTGAGGCCCATGTGCGGTGTCTGGTTTGGAAGCATTCTTTTTTTCTGTGTAAAGACAACATCCTACCTGGTAAGGGCAAGCTCGGGTAAGCTGGAATTCACCAGTTGTGAAATTAATCATCTGCATATCAATGCCAAACCTGTAAAGAAAAAAAAAAAAGTTTAAAATTGCATTCAGACAGTCAGTAAATAATATGTGTATGCGCATGTATATGTTCACATATGTGAATACATGTGTTTGACACACAAGCAATTCATCCCCTCCCGTCACTACTGTCCCGGCCCCCGCATTGTAGGTGGCGTATCGTAAGTGCTTGGTAAATACTGTTGAATGAATGATTCTGGCAGCAGAGAATACAAAGAAACATATGGTGAAAAGAGCTAAATATGAAGCAATTTTTTTTTTCTCCAAATTGTTCATAGCTATGAAACCTGATAGGAAGTGACTCTCAATCAAGGGTAATTTCATCTCCCAGCTAAAGGTCCAGTGGACATATGGCGATGTCTGGCAACATTTTTGGCTGTCGCAGCTGCGGAGGTCTGACTGGCATCTATTGGGCAGAAGACACTGATGCTGCTAAACAGCCTTTGAAGCACAGAACAGACTCATCTGGACCAAAATGTCAATGTCGCTGAAGTTGAAAAACCCTACAATAAGGGTAGATCCCACTAAGCGAAAAGGTGGGAACATTCTAAGCGAAACTGTATTGTCTGAAAACAAGTTAAGATATAACAGACATGAACTAACTATCATCATCTTAACCTCTTTAACACTAGGTTAAAATATACCAAAACACTCAACTCCTTTCTTGTGTCGTCTAGAGGTCATCATGATTTAGATTCTAAATTTTAGGAGTATTTGGGAAAAGTCATGATTGTAAAGGTTCCCTGATCACGGAAAAAAACACTCTGCTGGGAACTTGACATAGTGACACTGAAAATTCCACAGAACAAATGGAACTGGTAGTTCCCAGCGTTACACGCATCAAGAGCTGGGTGCCCAGGTGCATGGGTTAACACTGTGTGTGTGCATCCACACACAGGTTCCGGATGCAGAACAGGAAGGACTTAAAGTATCTGCGAGCCTTAACAGCACGTCCCAAACCACCCATCAGAGAGACTTCACTGACGGGTGCTTTACCATTTGTTGAGCAGGCGCACTGCAGCTTCGGGTTTGGGATACAAGGAGAGAGGCAGGAGCTGCAAGGAGACTGGCAAAGAGGAAGGGTTCTTCACCACGAAGTACTTCACCTAGACAAGGGGAAAGGAAAATCAAAACCCTGCGGAAGACACAGCATCACTTCTGAGATCCTCCTGCAAAACAAACAAACAAACAAAGAAACAAACAAAAAACCCCCGCGTAACCTGAATCTAATCACGAGGAGCCAACACACAAATCGAATCAAGGGACACTCTAGAAATTAAATGGCCTGCACGTCTCAGAAAGGTCTAGGCTTTGAAAGACAAAGAGAGGCTGAGGAAGATTCACAGAGATGAGAAAGACCCGACTGTGCAATGCCAGGTCCTGAGCTGGATCCTGAACCAGGAAAAAAATTGCTGTAAAGTATGTCAGTGGGATAACTGGAAAAAGTCTGAATAGACTACAGAGCAGATAACATTATTATGATTAATGTCGCATTTTATAATTTTGATACGTATACTCTGGTATAGAAGATGTTCCTTTTCTTAGGGAATTTATACTGAAGTCATCAGAGGTAACGGGGCACGTCTGACACCCTCAAATAACTCATGAAAATACATGTGTAGAGAAAGAGGGAGTGATGAAGCAAGTGTAGCAATCGTTAAAAATTGATGAATCTTTGGAAGGGCAATTGGGAGTTCTTGGTGCTATTCTTGAAACTTTTCTCTAAGTTGAAATTATTTCAAAATAAAAAATTATATACAAGAAACAGTCTTAGAACGTCGTCCCTAAGAAACTCCATGAGTGCCTGACAAAGTATGATTATTACTCAGATCATATGCAATAGAGTTCTTTATCAATGAGACCTGTGAGACACGAATGGAAGTCTGATGTCGCTTCTTCCCCTGTGCCCTTCTTCGTGCCCCTCCAGCTCAATGAGAGCAGCACACACGGAGGATGAAGAGAGAACACACGGCAAGGGCCTGGATCCCTGATGGCATCACAGAGCCACTTCGCCAGCCCTGAATGTCTCTCCTTTGAGTTTCTTGTTATGAAACAAACTCCTACTCAAGCCAGCGTTAGTCAAGATTTTCTATTGTTTGCAGTTGATTACTTTCTTAGCTGATAAGAATTGGAATTGTACAGGAAATTCATAAAATGTACTTGATTTTTGCACTGAGTCTATTTAGAGTTATTCCTTATTTGGTTGTTCTTCAGACACCTCCCTACTAAGCACTGGATGGCAAGCACATGTGTGTCGCTTAAAATGAATTTAAATTAGTTTGGGTTCTGAAACAATATCCTCAAGGGGGAAAAGACTCCGGTATCTTAAAAACCCAAGAGCCAGGGTGTTAATGACAAAGAGGTTAAAAGACACAGGGCCCTCACCGCGCCATTCCTGAGGGCGGTGGCGCTGAAGTTCAACACCAGGCCAGGCTCTGCAGGCAAACGAGGCAGGAAGGAAACGAAGGGCTCCGACTCCCTGGATTTCTTCAGGTGGGCAAACCGAGTCATTCCTAGAACACTCCTCCTGGGTAATTTGTAAAGAAAGAAATGATTATAAAAAAACATTGTTGACACACGCAAAAGAGGAAATTACCAATTACATCACTCTCACTAGAAGGAACAAAGGGTCAGGGGGAAAAAATGGTTTATTTCAGGTCTGGGGAAGAGAAAGTACAGGTGATCTTGGACCATCCTATTGTACTCGAAAGTAAAGAAGTGCTCAAAGAATGATGAGAACAGATCAAAGAGACCCACCCAAGCTAGCTGAAGGGCCTCCCATCAGCCAAATTTGGGACAATTTAGCATCAAAAATAATAATAATGGTAATGGTGGTAAAGACAAAAGGGTCTACAGTGATGCTAAAAAGGAATATAAAAAGTAGAATAATTAGAAACATCACCATTTTGCAGCCATCAATCTCAAACAACTGATCCAGGAAAAGATTATCAATAGATGCTAAAATCATGGGGTGAAACATTCCCAGGGAATAGGAAATTTATATGGGCTCAAGTCATCATAGCATATATTGCTTACAAATTAGTAAAGAACAACTTGTATCTACAATGGAGAGAGATCTGGCACACGTACAATGAAGAGAGTCAAATGATTCAACTTAGCAATGCCGATAATGGGACAAATTGATATTTATGCCCATCCTGAGGTGATGCAATGATAAGGAAACAAAACCAAGTAATCAGCACTCTTCCCCAAAATGTTTCACATGAACGTAAACGTGAGGATGCAATTTAAAAAAAAAAAATCCAGAGTGATGACCATTCTATAATACAACTGGCTAAGACTCTAAAACGCCAGCATTATGAAAAGTGAAAGGTGGGGACACTGGTCTAAAGAAAATTAAGAAAACATGACAACCAAATATAATGCATAATTGTTGAATGGATCCTAGATTTTTAAAAAAGGAAAAAGACAGCTATCATGGATATTTTTGGGTCGACTAGGGACATCTGAATACAAATTGTATATTAGATAATAAAATTGGATCAATGCTAAGTCTGTCTGGTACGTAATGGTAGTATAGTTATATGTAGGAGAATTTCTCCTTAGGAAATAAAATATTTCCTAATAAAGTACTGAGGGTTGAACTATCATGATACCTACAGCTTACATTCAAATGACTCAGCAAAAAGAAAATGTGAGTGTGTGCACACGAATGCAGATGTAGGGAGAGAAAAGCAGCCAATGTGGTGAGATGTGAACAACTGGTGAATCCAGATGAGGATAGTTCAGTATTCGCCTTATGATACTTTCAACTTTTCTGACGCTTGAAATTTGTCAAACTAAAAGACTGGAGAGAAAATTCAGTATTGCCATTTCACCAAAGCACTATGTAACGGTGTTTCCTCAACGCTGAATAAAAGAAACGAAGAAAGGTGAACACCTACTTGCAGACGTCACCGTTTTTAAATTTCTTCCATCTTTCATACAATTTATTTGCAAGTTCGAAATCCGCATCCCAAGTAAACCGATCCAGAGAGAGGCTCCCTTCCCAATGAGGATTTTCTAAAAATCAGATCAGATTTAATATTTATATTTACAGAAAGCGCAATGCAATTAGTAAATATTGCCAAAGCTGACTGCTAAACTTCTCAGTGACAGGATTGTGGAGTGAATCGACACCCGCTCTCTCTTCTGATCGCTCTACTAAATGAAAGTCTCTCTAATTCATGGCAAATGATATATCAAATCAAACGAACATGTATAAAACAAAACTAAATCGAATTATGTAAAGGTAATAACAGAAAAGACACATGGCTCATGAATACAGCCTGAAACAAGTTAAATTACAGTTGGAACATTGTTAACAGCTTTAAAACTAAAAGACTAAACTGTGTGCATGTAAAGGGAGTCTTTCTGGTTACTACATAGAACGCTGATGGACAAATCCTCAAAAGAGGGCAGAGTCCAGGGACTCAGTCTAGAGAAAATGTGTTTTTATGTTTATAAACTAGTCTGGTCTCTTGTTAACCTCGCCCTCTCTACTTATCTGTTCTGTCTTATCTGTGCTAAGGAGCATATTGGTGAAAAAGTGGGAATCTTCTCCAAAGAAACCTGTGTACTGTAATACTCTCCTTAGATGAAATATTTTAATGAATCAAACAGCAGGAACAAAACTAGAAACAACTTCTACGTCAACACTCTGGCTTTCATTCAGGCTCACCCAACAACAAGCACCTCCATAAGATGTTTATACTCCGATAACTCATCTTCAAATGCAATTCCAAATTATTTCTAAAAACTCCTAGTCAATCCTTTTTTTAAAAAAAAACTACAATCTTCCAATTTTTCCTGGTGACAAAGTTGCTATGATGATCAAATAATGTGTTTGAAAAAAACTCTTAAGTATGAGCTACTTAGGAGGGCATTATTTACAAAAAGACCTTGGATGTTTTAGAGGCTTCTTAACAACTGCATGCCGTTCGGTTAAGGATCATGCTCTTTAAGAATAGAATATGATGCAATTCCATTTACAGGACTAATTATCCCATCCACAAATGCTAATTTTCCTCACTACATCCCATCCAACCCCCAACTAGAGTTCTACAAAAAGCCTGAGGGCAAAATACTTACCTGCTTTTGATTTTCCCATGAAATAATGCATGCCACAATGTGCTATCACTTCAAAACCCAGACTCCCTTCCTAGATTGAAAAGTAATATATGAATAACTTACAACACAGCACTAAACATAAAAATCCCAATGCACTCAAATGCAAAGCAGACATTGGCCTCCACCTTAGTGAACTTCCCTTTAACCAAAAGCCAAATAACTAGAAACTGATTTCTTGGCTTCTTTTATCCTTGAATGAGAGCTCTGAACTGTCTCTCAAAGTGCCCACAGTGACAACCCTTGGGTCCAAAAGCCACCAAACTGTCTTCTGAATTAACGGTGAAATTAATGTCAGGACATTCTTAGTAGGTTTTTAAAAAACGCTGTACTCAAATCCTCTGAGAAACTGTATGCCAATCTATAGTATTTCCTAAGAGCTGATCAGAACATTCAAATGAATGTCCCATGCCCTACGGGTGGGGAAAACACAGACTTGCTACTTCCACACATACCTGAAACCTGCCTGCTCCCTCCCAGTCACTCCCCTTCTAAGCATCTCCTGATCAAAAAAAGAAAATTTCTAAGAAACCTCCCCTGCTCAAAATATGGATGAATGAAATTAACCTTACATTTTGCTTAGTTTTCAGAAGTCCTATCTTTAAGCTTAAATGCTTAGCTAAACATGAAGCATTTCTATCTATGAAACACCAATGCTAATAAGTGAGAAAAATCATAAAGATGGTTGCATGAAGGTCTCATAGTGAAAAATCAGAATCCAGCATTATACCGAATAGCTTAGATCAAAAAGAAGCAATAACAGTAACTAAACAAAAAGAAATAAACATTAAGAAAAAATGAGACATGTTTAAGATCTAAATTAAATACAATTTATCCAGATTTTAGAAGGCATTTCTTAACTGTGAACCCTTTCAGGCTTTAGATTTGGCTCACTAAAGAAATGCAAAGATTACAAGCACCTGAGCGCCACTTACCAGAAGTCTAAATAAAGCATTTAACCATCTCATTTATTTGTAGTAATTGCAAGTATGTAATAAAAGCTCAAATGTGTTTTCTACAGCAAACATACATTCCTTGCTCTACAAATTTTAGAAATAAATGAAAATGAGATCGATCTACTTGTGATGACTTATTTCATTCAAGAATCTCAAATCACTTTATGAAAAATAGTAACTCTTTTCAAATAAAGATTTCTACATTTAAACAATACGCCTTCAAAGACTGGCCTGCTAATATCTTTCGGTTTCTTAGAGAACCTTAACATGAACTTAACTTAGTCCATAAAACTCCAGCACTGTAAGTTAATAAAAAGAAACAGTAATTATAACAAAAATTATAATACTTATATAGTGTTGTAAATGATACCTTGGTCGGAGTAGAGTAAATCTGTAGAGGTATTGCAAAAATGGCACCTATGTTTGTAGTCAAAAATACATTGGTGAATAGATTTATGGCAATGTCTTTAACAGCAAGTTTCAAAGAAAATATATTCCAACAGCCTGGAGGTAGAAATAAAGGGCCAGTGAAATTCAGAATCTAAAAAGAAAAGAAGCAAGAGAAATTACTTTCCTAACACTAGTCATAATTAAAATCATTATCAAGTATGATATTAAAGTTGTTCTATACTTTAAGAAATATAATTTTGCTCAATCATTTCCCGGTCAAAAACTGAAGTATTTTCATATAAATGATAGGTTTCAAATAATATTTAACATGCAATCATTTGTAAATTCAACAAAAGTAATCTTGAAATTTTCGTAGGTGGATATTTTGCAAAAAGCTATTATTTTATCATGAATGAGGCTTAATTTTACTAAATATACAATCTTTTTCGTATGTTATATATTATAAAATTTTTGAAAAACAGTAAGAGCAAATATCCGTAAAAAATATATCCTAGTCCCTTTGAGCATCCTGAACAATAGTTTAAAAAGAAGAGAGAGATCCTAAAAGTAATTTTGAAAATGTTAAAAGAAAAATACTTGCTTTAAAATTAGAAGTAAATATTAACTTTTGTAAATATTAATTTCATAGTACTTGACCTTAAACAAAGCTTAAAATAGGCTAAAACTTAGATAAAAATACTATACGTACTTTCAAAAGGTGCTTGGTCTCCTTGGAAATAAACACATCATTTAGTACAATAGTACGGTCAAAATGGTTGAGGTACCACATTGACCAAACTCCCGATGTGTTCTCGTGGGTCTCTATGTGAAACTGGGTTGCAGAAGACTCCATTCTAAAATACCTGCGAACACAGCACACATGCATGCTATCAGCCCCCAGAATAAGACAACCGTCTGCACTCGAATAAGCCTCGACCTACAGAAAGGGTAGCATCATAAACGTCAGAACTGCATGCTAGGAAGGACCTTACAGACTACTTTCTCTAACCTCCCTGCCCACAAGTGGAGCACCTGAAGGCCAAAGGGAAAGCGACAGAGCCAGGACCAGGACAGCTCACAGAGGCCGCCGGGGCAAAACCAGGACCCAAACGGGACTGAGAAACACAGGGGACTAATTTGTTCTCCCACACCTTGCTGCTGGGCCCAGAACCTGTTTAGTGATGGGAATCATTCAGCTTCCTCTTTCCCACTGTGCAAACAACCCTTCCTCTGCTTGTTAGCAGTGCCACTGCATGG
>NW_011888828.1:1719308-1721707 GCF_000151845.1 Pteropus vampyrus
CCTTTAAAAAACCCAAATGTACACATACTGCTTGCATTACATGTCCACGTACAGTTTTTAATAGCTGCAGAGTATATGGTCCCCATGGGTGAACTACGATTTAAATCAGCTACCTATTGATGGATGTCTACGCTAATCTGTTGTCACAATCAATGCACATTTTTGTAGGTAAAGTTTTGGATACATATGTGAGTATATCTGTAGATAAATTCTTAGAAGTAGAATTAAGGACTGGAGAGCATATATGTGCATTTTAAATTTTCATAGAGATTGCCCATTTTCTCTTCAAAAAAGCCTGTATCAATTAATACTCTTGTCAAAAATAAGTGGGTTTTCCCCCTAATCATTACCAACACAGAATATTAACAATCTTTTTTATTTTCATCGATCTAAGTAATAAATGATGTCTCACTTTTTGCTTTAAATTAACATTTCTTTCAATATAAGTGACATGAGGCATGTTTTCATATGTTTAAAATCCACTTACATTTCTTTACAGAAATCTCCTTAACTATAAGTAAGAAACTACAGATAAGACTGCGTTTATACTCATTAGACCTTCTGCATCTCATTCTACACAAGGAATAAAACTGAGATGGTACAATCTATCTGTGAAAGCAGTACCTCCATCGACCACATTTATATTCTGGTCTTTCAAACTGCCAGTTGAGTTACGCTTTAAACTCAAAATCCTACATGTGTGGCAGACTAAAAGTGGCATCCACAATCATTTTTTCCATTATGCCATTTCTTAGAACTATTAGGACTGTGGTATTGAAAGCAAACCCATTCACTTTCTTCGAAACGTGCCTAATTTGTAGTTTTAAGTCATTTCACAGAAAGAATTGCCACTAGTAACAAAAATACAAAGATAACCTCCAATATTTTGAAAATTTGTACCTTTGCAAGTAAAAGAGGCAATTTTTGTAAAGTTTGTCGTAGAAGTAGGTAGGAGTATTGGTTCAAACTGCAGAGACAGAGCATCTCTCTGTGAGAAATGATGTACATCCTAGAACAACAAAAAAAATCCACATTACCACTCTCAGCTAGGAAATATTTACCCAGTTTGAATCGACTGTTAAAATAACTAAGCAATTCAAACTGGCATCATATAGAAACTGCTCAGCAGATGTGTCTCTAATGGTATGAAGTGAGTGCTGACAACCGTCATCTATCTTAACATGGGTTCAAGCAAGGGAAATTGGGTTTAAATTAAAGCAAAAGAGAACAGAGACAAGTGTTTCTCTATCTGTTCTGGAAAAATCCTCATGTTCTGCAATTAACTACACACCTGTAAGTTCAACAACATTTAGTTTACGTAAGCATTTAACAATTACCTGTATCCATATAAGGCTGTTTCCTGAATGTAATATATACATATTTACTGCCGAATCATCTGTCCGAAAGAATCAGAGCAATGAGATTAAAACAAAAAGCCATCTCACTCTCACACAGTACATATTACTCTAAGAACTGTATCTCATTTTTCAACACTGCAATTGAAACTGGGAACTATTTTCTGCTGGTATTCTTTTAAGTCACAAGAAAAAGGATCCTTACAAAAATATTAACCTACCAATACACAGGCTTTCTATATGATGAAAATTACCAGTGGGGAAATTCTGAGTTTAGGGTCAGATGACTTTCTGCTCCTCTGGACAAAACCAACCAACTGGACAGCTTCAAATAAAGCTATCTTCTCTTGTTGATGAGACAGCCCATTTCCTTATTTAGACAGCCATACTTAGGAAAAATAAAACTCTGGGATCTCAAAACATAGCCTTTTTAATCCTTATCACGAGCCAGTAGCCCTCTCTACACTGACACCCACCTGACCATTCTAAGAATCACCAAAAACTATGAACTTAAGGACAGGAAAGCTCTCTGTTGAATCATCATTATTATAATCAATTCTGAGGATTA
The DNA here is from genome assembly GCF_000151845.1 of Pteropus vampyrus. NCBI lineage: Eukaryota > Metazoa > Chordata > Mammalia > Chiroptera > Pteropodidae > Pteropus > Pteropus vampyrus. Next base: position 1,721,232 of record NW_011888828.1, read on the forward strand.
GAAAGTAAATGATGTTTGACCAACAATTAAAACAGCCAAGATAAAACTGTATTTTGATGCTGTTTTCTTTCTCTGAATATGTATGTGTGTATGTGTGTGTGTGTAATACATACTCACATACATACACACTCACATACCAGAACAGTCTTGACAGCCAATGGATAATATTAATCCTACATTGTAAATATCATGGATCATATAATATGTGTCTCCTACAAAAGTTTTCATGAACTTAGACTGATGAACTTAAACTGATAAACTAGGTTATTTCCGCTTAAGTAGGACACACGTTTGCAAAGATAAAATTCATAGAACAAACACTAAAGTTTATACTACTCTAACTTGTCAGACATCTAGTAACAACTAGTATCAAATCAGCTATTAAAAAAGTACAAAACAGAATGACTTGGTGAACGGAGCTTCTGAAAATCAGTAAAACTGGAAGAAGAGACACAAGACTCCAAATACTTTGTGAA
>NW_011888828.1:1723232-1730235 GCF_000151845.1 Pteropus vampyrus
TGTAAGGTAAGAAGGCAGTCCCCAAATCCCTGGCTGACAACTGTGGGTCAGCATCTGTTTACTCCAATAAGATTTACTACTGAATAGAATCGCCCCAATTATGCTTAAGTGGTTAGATTTATAAGAATTACCTAAGTACATTATATACAAGCCAATTTTTAACTACTTCGATTGTCATCTAGGCAATTAAAATACAGGGGAAAAAAGAATAAAGTAGATTACATTTTAAAATTTAGTAAAAGCTGGCCTCAGTTCACGACTTGGCCTCTTGAGGCATCTCCAAGCCCAGCGTGGGTGGCAGCCATCGGCAGACTGCTTGGTGGCTCATGCCTGGTGGCCGAAGGCAGGGCACAAGGGGCTGCTGCTGAATGTGGCCTGTGACAGGGCCCCTCCCAGGAGGCTCTGGGGCCAGCACCCCAGGTGGCTGGTGTCAGAAAATGCCAGAGCACCACCCAGGCCACATCCAAGGACAACACACCCAAAAGGCAGACAAGGCAGGTGCCAGACCACTGCTGAAGCAAATCTTGCTCCATAGGGTCAGTCCCTGCTCCTCCACCGGCCAGTCCTCAAGACCAATCAGCCAGCCCGAGGGTCAATCCTTTTCACTGATGTGCAAACAGCAACCAAGGCTCAACTACAACAGGACGGCACACACAACCCATACAAGGGACACACCTGGAGCACCTGGCACAGGTGACCAGGGAGGCTGTGCCACTGGGCCCCATGGGATACCTACTACATAAGGCCACTCCACTGAGACTGGGAGACGTAACAGCCCTACCTAATACAAAAAAACAAACACAGTGTGGCAGCCAAAATGGAGAGACAAAAAAACATATCCCAAAGCAAAGAAGAGACAAAGCTCTAGAAAAAGAACTAAACAAAATGGAGATAGGCAATCTACCAGATGCAGAGTTCAAAACACTGGTTATAAGGATGCTCGATGATCTCAGCGAGAACTTCAATGAAGAGATAGGAAACATAATAAAAGAACCAGCCAGCAATGAAGAATACAATAGATTAGATTAGAATCAACACATTAGATGAAGCAGAAGATCGAATCAGCAGTTTAGAAGACAAAGTAAAAGAAAACATCCAATCAGAAGAGCAACAAGAAAAAAAGAACCCAAAAGAAAGGAGGACAGTTTAAGAGGCATCTGGGACGTTAAGCATACCAACGTTCGCATCAAAGGTACCAGCAGGAGAAGAGAGAGAGCAAGGGATTGAAAACCTATTTGAAGAAATAATGACAGAACACTTCTCTAACCTGGTGAAGGAATTAGGCATACAAGCCCCGAAACTGTAGAGTCCCCAATGAGATAAACCCAAAGAGGCCCACACCGAGACACATCATAATTAAAACCTATACTGCTTGTACCTGTTCAGTAGCCCCTGGATCCATTCACTTCTCTTCATTCCTAATAACCTATAGATCAGAGCTCAACAAACTATGCCCATGGGCCAAATCCAGCCTAGTAACTGTGTTTGTAAATAAAGTTTTATTAGAACACAGCCATACTCATTCCTTGTGTATTGTCCATGGCTGCTTTTGTGCTAACGATGGCCTAGTTGAGTACTTGCAACAGAGGGTCTATGGCCTGCAAAGCCAAAAAATGCTATTCTCCAGTCTTTATAGAAAAAGTTTATGGACCCTTGCCCTAGTGGAAGGATGGAAGAGGCAGAGGCAGGTAAGCTATTGCACCAACTTCCTGCTAGGGTCCCTGTGTCCACCTCTGCCCTCTGCACTTCACTCTACACTGCATCAAGAATGAGTTTACAAATACGCAAATCAGGTCAAGCAATTATCTCCTTAAAACCCTTCAAAGACTTCCTGCTTGGCCAAACTCCCAAATCCTTTACTGTAGCTACAAAATTCAGGCACCTGCCTAGTCCATACCTCCGTGTTTATACTCCAACCTCGCTGGTCTACTTTCTGCTCCGTTTTGCCTTAAGCCTCTAAATTTGCCGTTATTTCCTTTGAACCCACATCCCGGACTCACCCTCTCTCCCACCTACTTAAACCTGATTCGTCCATCATGGCCCAGCTTGTGTTCCCCGACACCACAGCACCTTTTACTTGACCTTCCTTAACACTCCTCATTAAAATGTAATGATATTTTTTAAGGTCCGTCTTCCCCAGCAGACTGTGAGCACCTTGTCTGATGCATTTACCACAATGCCTACCACGTAACCAGCACTCAACATACAGCTGGTGAAGGAAGAAAAAGTAGACATGCAGCCACGTACTTGCTTGAAAAGGGTAAGAAACTAAAACTAATGAACAATGGCTATAAAATAAAAGAATACATCAAAATCTGATATTTGGTGTGTGATTCTAATCTGATACTTTCAAAATGAGTTTAAAGAAAAACTCATATCAACACTTTCGACATTATACATTTGTAATTAAGTTGTTTTTGTTTAATAATTTACAACAATTTAACTATAGGTCTTAACCTGGCAAAGGAGTTCTCTTCCCTAAAACATGTCTTCAAATGTTGAAATAATGTTAAAAATTCAAAATTATGATTTTGAACATGCTTAAAAATCCGATTTGCACAGTAATTTGATGTGATATAAAAGCTCAATGTTTTGTTTGATAAATTTCTGGATGGATGAATTTATAACCTACCATTTGAAGTAAGATTTTTCTATTTGCTGGAAATAAAACAAAAATAAACCACTATATTGTTTCACTGGCCATAGAACATATTTCAGAATCCCACAAGGGGGCGTTCCAGCACCTCCAAACTGTCTTTGAAGCATACTAATTTTTCTCAAAGGGAAATTTAAATGTTCATGTCTTTCTTTTCCAAAAGAATAAAACTATTGCAATCGACTTTAAAAAAGAAAACTATAACCAAAACATGAGCCACTTGGGACACACACACATACACGCTGGGAGTACAAATTTCCCCTGAAAGGACCCCAACCAAGCTCGTTTGTGATGACAAGAGGAAGTCCCCTCATCCAGCAGTGTGCCTGGACAGACTATGAAAGAAAAATAAACAAAAACCGATTTCTCTACTTGTGAAATCCCCCACACTACCTGAACGAAGTAGCTCGGAAATTTCATAGAGAAAAGAAAAAATAATTCCTTAGTAGTTTTCACATTAAGCCTACAGCATTATCCCCCTTTTATAAGATGTGGGAAATGTGGTTACAAGGGGCTCAATGACTTCGCAAAGGGTGCTAAGGTTCGTTAGCAGAATAATGGAAAACAGCAGCAGGTTTTTTAACACAAGTCAGTATTTTTTCCAAGTAAATTGGAATAGACCGAGTTTACTTTTCCTAGGTACTCAAAAGCCTAAAAATTCTTCAACATGGAAACACGTGTTAGAAAATCATACCAAGAATTTACGCAAAGGTCAAGAAACTCATAATGAAAAAACTCCTTTTGTTTGGCTTGTATTGCCATGGTTTTGTGGTGAAGGGGTATGAATCTAGGTAACTGGATCGAAGAGAGAAAAAAGATCACCTTTCTTATTTGCTAAGAAATTAGTCTTTGTATACTGAGCAGAGTGTGATTTGGGGGCGGGACTATATGCAATTAAACAGTAAAGAAAATGATAAACATTTTACATGACTTTTATTAACAAGAGTAAACCATCACCGAAAAAAGTATACGAGAACCTATATTAATCTAGACAGAATGAACAACTTATGACATTCCCAGTAATAACCATGCATGAAACCCTGTCATTTAAAGATTATAACTTGTAAAATACATAAGGATTACTTAGATAAATCCTAATCTTAGAGTGTATATTTCTCAGACATTTTCGAATGCTAAGTTTAGAGGTCCTTATAAAGGTAAGTATCTTTTGCCAGCACATATATGAATGGGAACACAGATTTCACATAAGCCATGTGACCATTCCAGCCAGTGGCCCACACACAGTGCTAGGTACAATACATTCTATACAGCAAATGATTTTGTGTAAAATGAGCACTTTCTTGGGTCCCTTCCACACAGCGCTCACGCTCTATAACCAAACTCCTAAATTTAGTGTTTCCTGCACAACAGACAGAGTCAGCCGAGTTATTAGGAAGCACAGCTGGGCTGCTTTACCCCGATGTGAAACAGCAGTTGTGTGTCAACCCTCACTGCTGCCTCTACTGCCCTCCTAGTCCTCGGATAGTTAAACAGCTGAAACAGAATTTACCTATGTTGCCAGACCCACTCACTCAAATACTTGTAAAAACCTAGGAAATGGCTGGAACAACTTCTATTCTGTTTTGTTTTAACAGAAAAAGGGTTAAAGCATATGTATTCATTTTTCCTGATCCACGTCTTTTGAGAAAAGGCAATGTGGCCAGACGACTGCAGCCAACATAAATCGAAGATGAAACCCCAGCCGCCAAACTTTGGGGACATTCTCTGTCCTTCCCATGATTCAGCTTCCTCTTCTACAAAACAGAGTTAATGAGCTCACGGCCATGTTACAACATTAAATGAGATACATATGCCAATCACAGGAGCACAGGGTAGGCCCTCAAAAGAGAGCTGTGTTATTTTCACAATTAATGCATTAAATGAGTAAAAGTCCACAACAAATAATTCAAATGCTTCTGGGAAGGGCTGTTCTCACGTCAAAGTTGTTGGAGAGGAACTTTCTCTTCCTCGCTCCTTTGGTTTCTAAGAGAAGAGATTTTTCTTTCCTTAAAACACTTCAAATTCTTTTTGTCTTATTTCACATTGGTTCAGAACCCAAGAAAAGAGAGAAATGTTATTTGCTGCACACCGCCTCCCACCCCCGCCCCCTGAAATGTGCCAGAAACCCTGAAAGGTAAATAAAAAGCAATTTAGAGAACAAAGGTAACACTTAGATATTGAGACTTTTGCTTGGACCGTGTGGCAGTGGCCTGTGCTGTGCAGCACCCTGGCGTTTACACTTGGGTGGCTTCGCTTTTAATTACTAAAACCTGGGCTGGCAGTTTCAGGAGAGCCACGTGGGATTTTCACCTTGGCAGGTCATACAGCGTACAAAGGCAAGCGGCTATTTTTATACAATTGGACGCTGCTGGGCCTTCAGCAAATGGCAAGTGGGTCTTAAAGGCCTGGCTCAGACCCTGAACCTGGGCCCGGGCTCGGCAAAAGTTCAGGCATTAAGATGCAGGCAGCTGTGGCTTGACCTTGAACAACGAAGGCACAGTTCTTACCTAAGTAGGCATGGCCAGGCAAGGTTAAGCTATGAAAAGAAAGGGTGCTGCCGTATAAAGCAGTACAGTGAGTCCTCAAAAAATTAAACAGAATTACTTACATCCCCACATTCATAGCTGCATGACACACAATAGTCAAAAGGTGAAAACAAACCAAAATCCATCGATGGATGAATGAATAAACAAAACATGCCACATATGTATAATGAACTATTAGTCTTAAAAGGGAAGACAATTCTGACGTGGATGAACCTTAAAGACATTATGCTAAGTGAAATAAGCCAGTCACAAAAGGACAAGTATTATGGGATTCCACTTACATGAGACACCTAGAATAGTCAAATTCATAGACAGAAAAAAGAAAAAGTTACCAGGGCATGAGAGGGGGTGGGAATGGGGAGTAACTGTTTAATGGGTACAGAGTCCTAGAGATGGATGCTGTTGATGGTCGCACAACAGTGTGAATAAACTTAATGCCACTAAATCACACACTTAAAAATGGTTAAAATGGTAAATTTTGTCTTATGTATATTTCACCACAAGAAAAGGAAAAAGGAAAAAAAGAAAAAGAAAAAGAAAAAGATATTCCAGTCAGGGCTTCCCTCAACATAGAGCTTCCAGAACACTATCTGCTGCTTTCATATTCAGGTGTTGAAGAAACGACTGGGTCCAACTCCTGGCCAGCAGTATAGACAGGCTACTCCAAAGCCTGTTCCTTTTCATGCGTTGTCTTCATGGCCAAGCGTCAGAACTGTGAAAGGGGGCAGCTTAAATACATGACGTTGGTCCACAGTCTCACGAGCTGCCCCCCAACTCACCGACTCCAGATTTATGAACCATCTAAATGCTAATCACCGCTTTAGATTTCCAAGATCCAAAGTGACAGAGCCACAGAAGGGTGACAGATTTTATAAATAAAAAAGCAATAAGGGTATTCTTATTAAGGAGGCGTGCTGTCATGTTGGGTGGTGTCACAGAAGCAATCTGACAAAGTTATTGCGTGCAGAAAAGAAGACAACCACTAAAAAAGTCTGTCCTTGGAACCAAAAGGCTCACTCCGGAAATCAAAGAGGTGCTGGAAGGTTAGAGAAACACACTTTAGTCTTCCTACCAGGCCAAGAGAACAAAAACCAAAAGCGGAAAGCAGATCGAAGATGGGGAGGAAGAAAGGGCTGCCCTTTCGAAGGAAGCTGACACCTTACAAAACAACTAGACAGCGATGAATAGGACAGGTGACCTGGAAGGCCCCGTGCAACAGACATAAAAAGAGACAGAGACAGCCTGGGATTGAACTAAAATGAGGAAGATAAATCTTTGTGCTTTTTGGAGCTTAAAATAAAAAAAAAACCTAATAAGAAGACAGGGAAGGTCTCAGCAGACTGTAATTGCTCCCCCAGGAAAAACCAGGATTCAGTTCTAGGAACTATGGAGAAACACACTTCTAAAGCTATGTACAGAACCCATAGTAAAAGCAATTGAGGACCTGCCCTGCAGCTTCAAATGCTGAGACGGCTGGACCAAGGGTTAGATCAGATCTGGGGAGGCTGTGAGGGGAGGGCCAGGGAGATCAGGGCATGTCTTGGCCACAAAGTAAAGAAAAAAGAAAAAGAATGTACCAATTCCAGCAATCAGTAGCAGCTTACAAGTGTCAGAGAAAGAAAGAGACCAACAAAAGGAGCTGATTCAACAGAAAGAAACTCAAATGAGCCTCCCTGAAAGGAAGAGGGGGACAGGGGATGACAAGCACATCCTGGAGGCATAACCCGAGACTGCAGAGAGAGAAGGGGCACACTCACGACCTGGAGGAGACGGGGAGCGGCTCACAGCCAAGCTCTATCCC
>NW_011888828.1:1730285-1738782 GCF_000151845.1 Pteropus vampyrus
AAACCTAATAAGAAGACAGGGAAGGTCTCAGCAGACTGTAATTGCTCCCCCAGGAAAAACCAGGATTCAGTTCTAGGAACTATGGAGAAACACACTTCTAAAGCTATGTACAGAACCCATAGTAAAAGCAATTGAGGACCTGCCCTGCAGCTTCAAATGCTGAGACGGCTGGACCAAGGGTTAGATCAGATCTGGGCAGGCTGTGAGGGGAGGGCCAGGGAGATCAGGGCATGTCTTGGCCACAAAGTAAAGAAAAAAGAAAAAGAATGTACCAATTCCAGCAATCAGTAGCAGCTTACAAGTGTCAGAGAAAGAAAGAGACCAACAAAAGGAGCTGATTCAACAGAAAGAAACTCAAATGAGCCTCCCTGAAAGGAAGAGGGGGACAGGGATGACAAGCACATCCTGGAGGCATAACCCGAGACTGCAGAGAGAGAAGGGGCACACTCACGACCTGGAGGAGACGGGGAGCGGCTCACAGCCAAGCTCTATCCCCACTAGGCCCTAAGCTTCCACAGTGTCAACAGCAGCTCCCCTTCAGGAATCTGCCGAGAACAATGTTCCACTTGAAATAAGTGGGGCAAAAACGGAAAAGCCTTCCCTAAGTATTAAGTTCCAGAAGCCTCAGTAAGTCCGCGGTAAGAGGCGATGGAAAACAGTGTGCACAGATCTCCATGTCTCTGCTCACAGCCGCGGCAGACGCTCCATCCCTGAACAGAGGTCGACACCACTCAGCATGGGGTGCCAGAGACAAGGGGTCCAGCCAAAAGGCAAAGAAAGGCACACCCAGAGACTGGGCTGCCGCCACTACAAAGTTCTAACTCGAGGAAGACCACAGCTTCTCAGGTGCTCCCTCCTGAGAGAGGAGGTGCCATGGACAGGTGGCTCCTCCCCAACTGCAAACATCCCAAATTAGCGTCCTAACAGGCAGTCTCTCCCCAGCGAGTTCAAATGCCAAGATCTTAGAACGAATGGCATGAACTGAAGCTGAGACGAAGGTGATGCTCTCTCTCTGTCCTCCACCCTATAGGAAATGCTGGGAACAATTTTGCTTAGAAATAGTGCCTTGAGGGCTGGCATGGGGGCATGTTTTCCAAATTCAGTGGATGAAAGGTTGATAATTTGATCTTTTTGTGTGTCTTACTAAGATCCTAGACCCAAGTGAGGCTCAAGAGAGACTTGGTATTAAACTACGATAACTTCTGAAACCCTGGGGAAGTCAATGCACATTCTAGTGAGAGCGAGCCCAGGCTACAGCTGCTGAAGTTTCCACAGCTGCACACAAGCATGGAGAACCTCTCTGGCTAAGACAAAAAAAATAAATAAATAAAATAAATGAATGAATGAATGAATGAATGAATGAATGAATAAATAAATAAGGAGTTGTGGAGGACTTCAAATTCTTTGAATGTTAACTCACAGGACGAAATAATTTGACATGGGACTATCACTTGGAACTTTCATGTCTTGCCAAAAAGGACTGAACCTCTGAATTTTAAAATTCTCTAAGAGCTTTGTAATAGGAAAAGGTTTACATTGAAAACTTTTTTAAAGTGAGGAATATATTTTACTTATGTGCCAGGTAATAGTTCAAAACACTTTACATCTATTAATGTATTCAATAGTTACAGCAATCCTATGAGGTAGTGCTTTATCACCTATTTTACAGATAAACGAAGAAACAAGGAAGTTAGGTAATTTGGCCAAGGTCATTCAGAATCGATTTTTACCCAGGTGGTCTGGTTTTAGAATTCTCCTTCCTATTTGCTACACTGTGCATGTCTAGGATGGGGCATCCTCACACAGGTGGCATTTTTTCTTGGAGCATCTTGACTCTGTGATTTGATCCCATTGCAAAAGCTCTGATAAGCTGTACTGTATATCATACTTGAAAAGAATCTGGAATGGGAAACAGACGAGAACGTGAACTTTCAACCTTAGGTAGAGTGTGGTTTTGGAGAAGATTATTAATGAATTATTATAATCCATCTCAGAGCTTTCTAGGGGCAAGCTCATCAGTGTGCCCCAGCCATCTGAGGGGGACCAACAAAGAAACGGGGGGTTTGGTCCTCCTGACAGGAGGAAGAGGCTCAGGAAGATGGGAGCACAGCTGCTGGCAGTCTGAGGTTCTCCGTGTCAGAGAAGGGGGAGCAAGAGACTTAAAAACAGGTGAGCCCAATGGGCCTGGAGTACAAAACCGAGAAATGTTATAGGGAAAGGATTCTCTTTCCCTAAATACTTCTGTCCTCTTGCACCAAGCCTTCCTCTCCCCTTAAGGCAGAGGGAGCTGTCTACTAGCGGGCAATAGACAACAATCTTGCGCTAAAGGCTGGGGTGGCAGGGGTGGGGACTTTCAGAAGAGCTGGTTTCTTTTACTTGATACCGTGGGTAAGGATGTCTGTCCTTGGTTCAAACTTCCTTCCGGGAGACCACCCCATGCTAAACCCCAGGAGTTACGGAGTTAGCAACCCTGCCTCTCTTCCCTCGGCTGATACAGAAGAAGGTGGCTTGTCGGTAATATAAAGTGGCATTTCAGTTCTCTGACTGCTGATTCTTATAGATCTACTAGTTCAGAACAAGGCCGGGAAAAGAGGTGCTATTTATAGGGCATCTTTAAGTGTTCTAACCAAAATTTCTAGAATAGTCTAACATAATGAAGGTTTGAAAGACGTCAAAAAGATTCGTGTCTTGTAACTTCGTAAATAGCTGAGATTATCATTTCTTCCTTTTAAAGATCATTTATTCTATTATCAAATGAGTGAGTCAATTCTCCTGGGAGGCAAGAGAGGCAAACACTGAGTTTAAAGAAGGACCAGGAAACTGTATTCTCCTAGTAGCCAAGAAAGCAGAGACTGTAGAAAGGCAAACAGGGAAAGATGGTGGGGGAAGATTCTACCGCCTGTAAAATACAGAAGAGGGAAGAAAAACGCCCACCCCACACCTCCTGGCATTATTGCTAAGCTTTACCATGCTCTCTTCCTTTTTTCCACTCACCAACCCTCTCTCTCCTCTCTCCAAGTTCCCATTCCACTGAATCATTCTCATTTGTGTCTCCAATGAACAGAAAACATTTTTAAAAATTTAGGCCATTTTCTTGCTTTTAGAAATGGTATTCAGAGGTAAACAGCAGGAGGAAATTAGGTAATGGCGTGTATTTATCTAACATACAGTAATAACTTTCCAGAGTCTGACAGCTTATCATTTTTATATAAGATCAAAGAACTTTTGTCATACAAAGAAATGTTATTAAATACATTATGATTACACACAGATTCGAAGCAATTCTCAGCTATTACACCCAGAAACTGTTTTCTTTCACTTAACTAATTATGTAAAATCATCAGGAAAACAGAACAGCGACAGAGGTCTTTAACCTTTCCCTGTTCTCTATCTTCCACCTCTGAATCCTAGATCAGACTTTTGCAACTTATTGGTTCATGACGAATCCGACTCTTTCCATTTCTCCTCTGCGATGGAAAAAAACTTTCCTTGTTCCTCTCCCTGTACTGATTTGACAGCTTCCCTTCTAGACTGCCACAGTTAATTGACAGAATCAGCACCTCCGGAGACAAGGAGCAGGAAAGCAACTTGGGGTGCCCTCTACCCAACCAGGCAGGCGCCGGGCTCCGTGCAGGCCCCGGACTGCAGTCCTTGCCCAACACCTGTCCCGGGCAGGCAGGCACAAGGGCCTGACATCACCATTTCCAAAGCGAAGGCTATGCCAATATTAAAAGGTTAGGAACTCCTGGTCTGATATGTATCAAATATCACACCGAACACCCAGAAATAATCTCTCCTTTACACAATCCGGTAACGTGACACTGGCAGGGTGAGGACCCCGTTCATCACACACGCTCAGAAAAAAATACTAAAGGACGTGACAAAATATTCACTCTGGTTACCTTTGCTGAGTGTGACTGTGATCTTGGGGCTAATTTTTCATTTCTCTGATATCCTCTGTGTTTTTAAAATTACAGCATAATTTCTTGTAATCGGACTCTTTTATACGATTCAATATGGTACCATGTTGCAACACATACACACACAACCATCTTTACGAGGTTTCCTATACTGCCTTATAATTTCATTTTAAACAATAAACATTATTTTACAATGATCCCCAAAACAATAATTGAAGTCCTTTTAACTCTCTGAGATAAGCTTATTGCTATAGTGACTCTATATGCCAGATTCTGAGACAATTTCAAAGATTCTGTTTTGCCCAAATAAAGCACTGAAACACTCCCCAAATCTCAATGGCCTGGCTCTAAAACAGCACATAAGAAAACGATAAAAATAAAATTTCTTGCTTTTCCATGAGCCTAAACACAACTGTACTTACATAACACATCCTACTATATGTTTTAGGGTTATGAACAGAGTATACAGTCTAGCTTGTACTCTACTATTCACGTGTCAGACATCTCTACATAAATATCAAAATTATATCTTGGAAGAACAACTTAATATTCTGCTATGCTGATATACTCAAATTTATCAAATCCTATTCCCACTTTTGAGCCTTTCTGCCATTATAAAAAATGCATTTTATTTGCATTTATCTTTCCTGCAACATGAATTACTAAGTCAACAGATGTGAAAATCATTACAACACTTACTGTAGATGGGGAAATGTTTAAAGCATACTAAGGTGGGGCTGCCAATTCTGGCTCTACTCTCAACCTCCACCGAGTAACTTAAACTCTAAGTCCATTCTATGATTTCTAAAATAAGAATAATACCACCTGCCCTGGTAGTAAATCTACTGAAGGTCAAACTGGTTGGTGTGATGAAAAGGTGAAGTTATGCAAATCTCAGATGTTACAAGGGGCAGATGTGCTATTTGGGGATCTCAACTTAGATGCCCACTGACTCATCTATCTATTAAAAACTCTGGGGGCCCTCAAAGTACTAAACGCTAAGTTGATGGTGACATTATAAAAATGAAAAAGAAACAGGCCCTGCCCTACCGAGGCTCATGGAAGAGCAGGGGAGGGGACAACATGAAACACTAAATGTTTAAAGCAGGGGTTTGAACCAAGTGCCATGGGGACTAGAGCACAGACTCGTCCGGGAACCCAGACAGGCGCCAGAGGCGGCGGCATCTGAACTGGGTCTCAAAGGATGGAATGAGAAGGATAATTAGAGTTCGAAGGGAGTAAAAGCTCATGGAGGTGAGATGGTTTGTAAAATAAAAGGGAGGCCACGTTCCAGGCAATGATGAGACGTTTATGAGGCCAGAGGAGAGGAGAGGAGAGAGGGGTGAGACCTCTGAGGCTGGAGAAGCTGCAGCCAGGTGACGAAGGAACTTGTACGCCAAGCGTAGGCACTTGTACCTGATCCTGTAAATAACAGGGAACCCAGCTAGCACAGTGACCAGGGAAATGACGGATAGTTCTGTGTAAGATGACATTGTCGGCAGCAGTGTGACAGGAGGCCTAGAGCAGAGAAAGACTGACTGGGAGGATAATCCAGGTGCCGGACGATCACAAAACTGCGACAAAAGCAGAGGAACCGCAGAGTCTCAATCAGACCCGCTGTGGTTTCTCATCTGCTAGGAATTCTCACTTCATAAAGGTCAAGACGAACGAAAAAAGAAAGGACCAAATGAAGAGGTTTAAAAAGAAAAATACAACCTTAATTTCTTGTGTTTTCCTACGTTCTTCCTGAGAGCAGATACCTATGGGCAGCAGAGGGACAGCCGCTCCACTGACCCCAGTGATTGCTAGGAAACCCTGGGCCAGCAAGAATTCAGACAGAAGATGAACCACACAAACACTCTTGTTTTCAGCGGAAGAGAGTAAGCCATTTAATCCAATTCAGTGGAGCAGGAAAAATGCAACAGTCAGATACCAATGGGCAACGCACGTAAACAAAAAGGACCAAAGTGAGCCCTTAGTATAAAAAAAATGAGAATTATTTGCTGGCGTTCTAGTTTATTTCATCAGATGGATGAATTTTTTTGTCATTCTGAAAAACAAACTGGGATCTTAACCTTAGGATTCATTTAAGAGAGCAGAACCAACCACAATGCATATGACTTTATGGATATTAATACTCTTTCACCCTAATATAGAAATAAGATCAAATAAAATGAGTGTATTGTTTGACCATTTCTCCTATTTAATATTCTTTTATAAAAGATCAAATATTAAACAATGTCCTTTACAGAGTGCTTTAATAAAGTAAATCTCTGTGGCTCTGGGTTAGGCTCTGTGCTGGGTGTTTTACAGGTGCTCATGTAACGCTTCCCAAGAGGCAGTGTTGCTTGGTGGAAAGACCAGAAGCTTAGAAACAGACGGAGGTATGAAACCAGCTTCTTTATCTCATACAGGTAAGTATGTTTTCTTCCAGCTTGTATCCCTAACATAAATCCATCATTTTTTTTTTTTTAGCATGATTTAAACTTGATTTGTGTTATAGCCAAATAAATCTTTTAACAGCTTAGCAAACAACGAGACCAACCGCTGCCACAGTGTTATCTGTTTGAGGTAATCTGTGATAAGTGGCAAGGAGAAGTGAGCCGAGCTGTTCCGATGGCATAGAATTTCTAGTTGCAATCTCAGGAAGCACCTCTAAAGAAGCGTGGAGAAAGGCCAGTGACAATCCCCGACATCTGAAAAGCTCAATATGGCTGGCTAACCCTCCAGTGAAAAGAGCTCCTCTGTCCTCCATCAGCATTTACTTCATATGGATAGAAAACGTTTGTAAGGACGTGGAGAAAAGGGAACCCTTGTGCACCGTTGGTGAGATCGTAAACTGGTGCAGCCACTATGGAAAACTATGGCGGTTCCTCAAAAACTTAAAAATAGAACTACTATATGATCCAGCAATTCCACGTCTGGGTATTGATCCAAAGAAAACGAAAACACTAACTCAAAAAGATTTCTTCACCCCCGCGTTCACGGCAGCATTATTTATAATAGCCAAGAAACGGAAACAACCTTATGTGTCCATTGATGGATAAAGAAAATGTGGTATATAAAAAACTATATATGGAATATTATTCAGCTATTAAAAACAAAAGGAAATCCTGCCATGTGCAACAACATGGACAGACCTTGAGGGCATTATGCTAAGTGAAATGAGTCAGACAGAGAAAACAAATATTGTTACGCTCTCACTTATATGTGCAATCTCGATTACGAGAAAAAAAGAACTCATAGAACAGATTAGGACTGGTGGTTCCAGAGGTGGTGGGGAGGGTGGGGGTTGAAATGAAGGAAGCGGGTCAAAAGGTACAAACTTCCAGTTACAAACTGAGTAAGTCCCGGGGTTGTACGTATAGCACAGAGGGGAGGGGAAACTTCATACTCATGCAACTGAACTTAAAGGTTTGAGAACGTCCCCTGTGCAGCTGTAGCTCCCGTTACTGACCTATTTACATACCTTTTCTAGCGATCTCTCTAAAGCCTCCTTGAAACTATGTGTATTTTTGTGCTTAATAAGCTTATTTGATAAGAACTGCCCTGTTTATCCCTGGATGTATAAAAATAAGAACTTTCGCTCATTTGTGCCAACACACGTTAACTGAACACCTACAAAGTGCTAGTCAGTGAAAAACAAAGGCTGCTGAGCTGAGCTGGCGTTCCAGTGAGGGGCAGGCCTCGACGGCTTTCACTCTGAACACAGACAGAGCTTCTGGGCGCTGTCCTGGAGCTCCAGCCTCTAACCATCCCGGTACATCGCCAGAACCTAGTTTGGCTTCTTAACATCTGAGCTATAGCAGAGGAAAACGCATCAAGAGTGTCGAGTCGCATACAGCAGGATGCCATACAGAGGTATGCATCTGTTTTCTGATTGTTTTCAATTTAATTTCTCACGATGGAATTTTGTTCAGTTTGCAGCAGGAAAATATCTGATGTCCTCTGTGACCATTCTGACAACTCTAATTTCTTTCAAGTTTTGACACAGAGCTAAGGCCATCTTAAAAATGCCATCTGAACTGTGTCCTTAATGCAGCACATAAAGCACATCTGCCATTTTCTGTTCTGATCCATGCTCGTAGTTTTACGAAATCTTCCTGCTACTTTCCTTCTCTGATGAGCATGGAGGAGTGCCAGATAAAATCCAATTCTATTTAGACCCCTGGGTATAAGCTTTGAGTGCAAAATATGGAAATGACTTAAATGTCCACCAAGTGATAAAACAGTTAAATGAATGTGGTATGTCCATATAATGGTATATTATCTGGCAATAAAAAAAGGAATGAAAGACTGATATGATATGCTATGATATGGATGAAACTTGAAAAGATTATGCTAACTGAAAGAAGCCAATCACAAAAGACCACACATTTCGTTTACATGAAATGTCCAGAAGAGCCAAATTTATAAGGACTAAAAATAGAGTAGTGGTTGCCAGAGCCCGGGGTGATGAAAATGTTCTAAAATTAGACGGTGGTGATGGTTACACAACTTTATGATATACTAAAAACCAATGAACTGTACACTTTAAATGGGTGAATTTTGTGGTATGTGAATTATATCTCAATAAA
>NW_011888828.1:1738832-1746661 GCF_000151845.1 Pteropus vampyrus
GTGATGGTTACACAACTTTATGATATACTAAAAACCAATGAACTGTACACTTTAAATGGGTGAATTTTGTGGTATGTGAATTATATCTCAATAAAACTGTTTGAAAAAATAAATTAAAATGCAAAAAAAGAAAAGAAACCAAACTGAGAGAGTTTGGTATCAGCTAACGCAGAAACAAAGACCAAATGAAGCCGAGCCACCACCGTGCTGGGCTGCAGGGCAGGGAGCAACAAAAACGGCTCCTGAGGGGAGAGCGACAGACCGGCCCGGAGGCCGCAGCATCACTCGGCCACCGTTTACTGGGCACCTCTGACTGCAGGTCCTGGGCTAGGCTCAGGGAGGACAGTGGAAGGCCGAATCGGACAGTCCCTGCTTTCATGCGGCTCAAATTCCACGGAGTGAAGGAAAGAGCGACTAAGTAACCGCATTGTGGGGCGTGTGACTATTGAATGGGGTTCTGAGGGGGAAGGAACACAGTTCTACTACAGTCTGACACGGGTCCTGAACTAGAATGGGGAAAGAGGGCCCGGTTTCCTGAAGAACTGGAGCTGAGGAAGGAGGAATGCAATAAGGGTTAATGTGGGGGAGGGAGTCTGAGGAAACTGCAGACACCATGGACCCATGGCAGGAGTGAAACGGCACGTGCGAGCAGGCAGAGGAAGGCCGGTGTGACTGTGAGAATGGTGTGCCACCAGACTGAAGGGACCCGGCAGCCGCACTGTGTGAGGCCTCACTACAGCCCCCCCGAAGGCTGGGCGTAAACCCCAGGACCTACAGCAATGCACCGAGAGGTGGTAAGCAGGTGACTAATGCGGTCCGACTTGCGTTTTTGGGAAAAGGACTAGAAAGGGCCAAAGTATACGGTGGCAGACCAGTTAGGGGGCTACTGCGGTATACTGTCCAGGAGAGAGATGATGATGACCTGGACGCGGAAAAGGGCAGTGGGCATCGTGGTCAGTAGACAGGAACACGCTCTCGTCCTATCAAGGTCTCATGCAGGCCTCCCTATGAGACCCTTAATTCCATATATCCTTACATTAACCCCATTAACTACAGTAATCTGAACGCCCACGTCTGTTTCAATACTTATATCACCACTAATATGGCATCTGGAACTCAAAGCACCCAGTCTCAAACAGCAGAGAAACCTGGCCATTCTCAGTTGCCCCTCTTTGCTGAAGGACAGCCCTGAGATAAAGCTAAAAATGTTCATATGGGAAAACCCACGCTGTCGGCACATGCAAGTTAAACCTCCTCTAGACCCTTCCAGCCCTTACAAAAACGCAAGTCAGTTCACATCAGTCTCCTGCTTAAAACCTTTCTATATATCCCCAACTTGTTATAGGATTTAAACCCAATCCAAATGTGCAAATTAAAAGAAATCTTCCTTACAATCCTGGGGGGAGGGGCTATTCAATTTGGTAAAAATGAAAGTAATGGTAAAAAACTCTTAAGAATGATTTATGTGGTGACAAAGCTTCCAGACATTACATTACAGGTAAATTTCGTTTTGTTTGTCTCATCCACTGGAATGCAAGCTCCATGAAGACAGAAAGGCTAGATCAAGGCCAGGCCCACAGCAGAGGCTCAATGAGGTCGCTAAATGAAAAAGAGCTCCAGGTACAGCTGTGACTGATGAAAAATTCTAAGCAATGTTCTTTATTCACTAATCAGAAAGAAATGGCAGGCAAGATGGTAAGGTTCACAACATCTTGGTTCGAGAGTTTCGTTTTGTTTTCCATTTTCAAAAGTTATCCATAGTTACCAGGAAATATGCATAATCAAAGAAAAAAATGACCAAACCTACACGCTACTAATAAAATGTATCTGTGCAGAATAAAAGATGAGAAGATCTCATTCTCTATCTTCTAGAATATCAAAAACATTTATTTCCACTAAGCCGCACACGGGCAGGAATGGAAGCGGGGAAGGGGGGAGACAGTGAGACCTTCCTGCAGGAATATCGTTCCTGGTGACCATGGAGGTTCTTCCGTCTCCCTAAAAAGCAGCCTGGCGAGATTTAACGAGCTCTATAAAACGCTTCCTAGTCTCTAACTACAGAATCTCTCAATGAAATATAGCCCAAAGGAACAGGCAACCTAAAAGGAAATAAACTTATAAAATATGTACAGGGACTAATGGTTATAATAATGAAAAACTGGAAACATTTCAAAGCACCGACAGTATAGGAAAACTGAGAAATGTCAACGCCATGGACAGACAGTACAGCCGTTAACAAGAAATATATGGATTCCACTGACACTTTACACACATATGTTTCTATTTCTATATATCAAGATTTTTTCAAAAAGCAGAAAAAACTAAAATCCCAACTATGCAAAGGAGCTATATGCAGATGACACATAAATTTAGAGGGCAACCAAGTTCAGTGTTGACTAGCATTCAAAATAAGTCTATTATTAAAATTACCTGTGTTTGTGAGAGCTGAATGCTCTGGACCTGCGGAAGCAGAAAATAAGCATTTGGGAGCTGCTTTGCAGACCCTTCTGTAGAGATTCTGCGAGTACCAATTCCAGATACCTGCAGGAAAACAGAGAATCAATCGCTCCTCTGTTAATTCTGAAACACATTTGCCAAAATGCTAAAATACTTTTCCAAAGGAAATCTGGATTCATCACCTCGGCATTCAAGATTCTATCCAATTATTATATTTATCTTTGTCTACAAAAAAAAAGTAATGAAAATTGCTGTATTTAAGCTGAATGGTCCTCACTGCAGCAAATCTTTTCACAAATAGTCAACTTTTCTGATATGGGACCATGTGTTTAGTGGAATCCAGTAAGAATTAACCACAAAAATGGCCAGACAGATCTTGGCACTTAAATTACTTCACGCCATGTCCTCTTAAAGATGTCACGGGTATAACTTGAGATGAAGATTCCCAACTATGTTTGTGAACAACAAAAAGATACCCCACCCTCCCCTTCTAGTGCCTTGATATGAAGAGTGAGTGCCTTGAGGTCTGGTCCTCAAGCACGAAAGCCATGTCCCCTGATGAGAAACGGTCCTGAGCCCATGTCACTGCAAATTCCCCCTACAGTTCCCTCCCTCTGGACCATTTTTGAGGTGAGGTCTGTGAGTTTTGAAAGCCTGCTATATTTTCTACTAGAAAACTGTGTGGTAGATTCCTTTGTTTTGTTCCGATGCCCTCCAAAGATCCAGGATGAGAGTTACAGCTCACTGGGTGAGCCACGTGGGGTAGGGGAGGGGGAAGGCTGGTGAGTTTAGCATCACTAATATCATATAATATTACTGGCATAAACCAGGTGGCAACACTTCCAACTATCCAAACTAGCCAAACCCCTCTGCTAAGTCAACGCCCAAACTATGCGACGAGGAAAAAAAGTTACTCACATGATAGGAAAAGACTCCATATGAGGAGGTATTAATAAATAAGGAACTTTCCACGCTCCCTTCTTCAGTAGGTAAGAAAATAATTCTGAAGGAAGTTTTCCCCATCGCTGGGATTACCTGAAAGAAAGGCACCTAATTAGCCATTTGGAATGACTGCCTCTGAGAATATCTTTTCCTCAGACTTTCTTTTGGACAATTTCTGTGAGCAGATGTTTGCATATTCTGCGCCCCCCACCCCCCCCCCCGATTTATAAGTGTCGCAAATTCCTGAGAATACCCCAAATGGATCAACAGCCAACAATCTAAGAAAATTTCCAATAACATGAGATGATGATGACCTGGACGCGGAAAAGGGCAGTGGGCATCGTGGTCAGTAGACAGGAACACGCTCTCGTCCTATCAAGGTCTCATGCAGGCCTCCCTATGAGACCCTTAATTCCATATATCCTTACATTAACCCCATTAACTACAGTAATCTGAACGCCCACGTCTGTTTCAATACTTATATCACCACTAATATGGCATCTGGAACTCAAAGCACCCAGTCTCAAACAGCAGAGAAACCTGGCCATTCTCAGTTGCCCCTCTTTGCTGAAGGACAGCCCTGAGATAAAGCTAAAAATGTTCATATGGGAAAACCCACGCTGTCGGCACATGCAAGTTAAACCTCCTCTAGACCCTTCCAGCCCTTACAAAAACGCAAGTCAGTTCACATCAGTCTCCTGCTTAAAACCTTTCTATATATCCCCAACTTGTTATAGGATTTAAACCCAATCCAAATGTGCAAATTAAAAGAAATCTTCCTTACAATCCTGGGGGGAGGGGCTATTCAATTTGGTAAAAATGAAAGTAATGGTAAAAAACTCTTAAGAATGATTTATGTGGTGACAAAGCTTCCAGACATTACATTACAGGTAAATTTCGTTTTGTTTGTCTCATCCACTGGAATGCAAGCTCCATGAAGACAGAAAGGCTAGATCAAGGCCAGGCCCACAGCAGAGGCTCAATGAGGTCGCTAAATGAAAAAGAGCTCCAGGTACAGCTGTGACTGATGAAAAATTCTAAGCAATGTTCTTTATTCACTAATCAGAAAGAAATGGCAGGCAAGATGGTAAGGTTCACAACATCTTGGTTCGAGAGTTTCGTTTTGTTTTCCATTTTCAAAAGTTATCCATAGTTACCAGGAAATATGCATAATCAAAGAAAAAAATGACCAAACCTACACGCTACTAATAAAATGTATCTGTGCAGAATAAAAGATGAGAAGATCTCATTCTCTATCTTCTAGAATATCAAAAACATTTATTTCCACTAAGCCGCACACGGGCAGGAATGGAAGCGGGGAAGGGGGGAGACAGTGAGACCTTCCTGCAGGAATATCGTTCCTGGTGACCATGGAGGTTCTTCCGTCTCCCTAAAAAGCAGCCTGGCGAGATTTAACGAGCTCTATAAAACGCTTCCTAGTCTCTAACTACAGAATCTCTCAATGAAATATAGCCCAAAGGAACAGGCAACCTAAAAGGAAATAAACTTATAAAATATGTACAGGGACTAATGGTTATAATAATGAAAAACTGGAAACATTTCAAAGCACCGACAGTATAGGAAAACTGAGAAATGTCAACGCCATGGACAGACAGTACAGCCGTTAACAAGAAATATATGGATTCCACTGACACTTTACACACATATGTTTCTATTTCTATATATCAAGATTTTTTCAAAAAGCAGAAAAAACTAAAATCCCAACTATGCAAAGGAGCTATATGCAGATGACACATAAATTTAGAGGGCAACCAAGTTCAGTGTTGACTAGCATTCAAAATAAGTCTATTATTAAAATTACCTGTGTTTGTGAGAGCTGAATGCTCTGGACCTGCGGAAGCAGAAAATAAGCATTTGGGAGCTGCTTTGCAGACCCTTCTGTAGAGATTCTGCGAGTACCAATTCCAGATACCTGCAGGAAAACAGAGAATCAATCGCTCCTCTGTTAATTCTGAAACACATTTGCCAAAATGCTAAAATACTTTTCCAAAGGAAATCTGGATTCATCACCTCGGCATTCAAGATTCTATCCAATTATTATATTTATCTTTGTCTACAAAAAAAAAAAGTAATGAAAATTGCTGTATTTAAGCTGAATGGTCCTCACTGCAGCAAATCTTTTCACAAATAGTCAACTTTTCTGATATGGGACCATGTGTTGAGTGGAATCCAGTAAGAATTAACCACAAAAATGGCCAGACAGATCTTGGCACTTAAATTACTTCACACCATGTCCTCTTAAAGATGTCACGGGTATAACTTGAGATGAAGATTCCCAACTATGTTTGTGAACAACAAAAAGATACCCCACCCTCCCCTTCTAGTGCCTTGATATGAAGAGTGAGCGCCTTGAGGTCTGGTCCTCAAGCACGAAAGCCATGTCCCCTGATGAGAAACGGTCCTGAGCCCATGTCACTGCAAATTCCCCCTACAGTTCCCTCCCTCTGGACCATTTTTGAGGTGAGGTCTGTGAGTTTTGAAAGCCTGCTATATTTTCTACTAGAAAACTGTGTGGTAGATTCCTTTGTTTTGTTCCGATGCCCTCCAAAGATCCAGGATGAGAGTTACAGCTCACTGGGTGAGCCACGTGGGGTAGGGGAGGGGGAAGGCTGGTGAGTTTAGCATCACTGATATCATATAATATTACTGGCATAAACCAGGTGGCAACACTTCCAACTATCCAAACTAGCCAAACCCCTCTGCTAAGTCAACGCCCAAACTATGCGACGAGGAAAAAAAGTTACTCACATGATAGGAAAAGACTCCATATGAGGAGGTATTAATAAATAAGGAACTTTCCACGCTCCCTTCTTCAGTAGGTAAGAAAATAATTCTGAAGGAAGTTTTCCCCATCGCTGGGATTACCTGAAAGAAAGGCACCTAATTAGCCATTTGGAATGACCGCCTCTGAGAATATCTTTTCCTCAGACTTTCTTTTGGACAATTTCTGTGAGCAGATGTTTGCATATTCTGCGCCCCCCACCCCCCAATTTATAAGTGTCGCAAATTCCTGAGAATACCCCAAATGGATCAACAGCCAACAATCTAAGAAAATTTCCAATAATACAGCACGGACTTTAGCGAGATATTGCCGAGTCCCCCGACTTCGGATCAGACCCACGTGCCTCGCATCTTCTTTCTCCCCTCCTTCTACACCCCCATGTTTAACGCCTCTGACTGACACAGTCCCAGCTCTGCTTACATGAAGGGAGCCATCGATGTACAAGTATGTTGATAACAGAAGTCAGGGACAGCGTTTATACAGAGAGACTATCATAAAGAAAATATTGGGCTCCCCTTACACCATTTCCGTGGTCCCAGTATTTTTTTTTTTTTTAAGTGCATCGGGTAGAAATAAAGGAGCAAAATATGTAAATAACACCCACTAGTAACTGGGAACTTCATTAAAAGTTAAAGACCACTGAAATTAAAAGTATTAGAAGACTGGGGTCTTGATGTCTGTTCCAGTACAAATTAGCTTTATAAAGAGCCATTCATTACCTCTTAGTCCTACACTTAGAAAGCAGTTCTAACTATATTAGTAGGTTCGCCAGGTGAAGAGATCATGGTACATCCACTGAAACTTGGATGAGGTACTAAATGCTTCAGCGTTTGTAGTCATTTTCAAAACAAATTTTCTGATACTGTGTTTAACAGACAGTAAGAATTAACCACGAGAATGGCCAGACATATCTTGGCACTTAAATTACTTCGTGCCATGTTCTCTTAAATATGTCGCTGGTACAACTTGAGATAAAGATTCTTAATTATTTTTGTGAACAACACCAAAAAGATACCTCACTCTCCCCCTTCTAGTGCCTTGATATGAAGAGTGAGCTCTCTGAAAACAGGCACCCAAGCATGAAAATCATGTTCCCTGATGAGAAATGTTCCTGAGCTCAGGAAGGGAGGAGGCCACGTCACTGGAAATCCCCCCTGTAGCCCTTTACTGATGAAAAAGTCACATTAACTATATATCCATTACTACCCAGTTTAGACTCTTTAAACTTTTTTTTCCTTGGGGGTATCAAAACCCCCAAAACTGTAAGGATGAACAACTGAAAAAATAAATGCTAAAGCAAACACACAGAAGGACAGAGTTTGGGTAGCAGAAAAAAGGGAGACGGAGCAGAAAGGAAAAACGTCAGGCCAGAGGAAGCGAGGCACCCTGGCGGCACGCCATGGCACAGTGTCCACGAGTCCATCAACACTTACTCTGCAGTGGACGGGAGGCACATGAAAATGCCTAGCGGCTGTAAACACTGAATTCACCACGACCTCGCTCTCCCTACTCGGGTTATAAACATAGAGAATCTTGGCTGCAGGGTGTCCCAGGAACCTAGGAGAGGAACAAGGAGAAAAAGCAATTGTGTGGTGATAAATATAACTATCCATCCATCCATCCATCC